>NW_019272024.1:4753269-4906551 GCF_002738345.1 Cucurbita maxima | reverse complement strand
AGCTTGTGTTGCAGGAAAACTCATTTAGTGATGTTGTAGCAGATACTCATGAAACTCCTGAGACTACTGTTGAGGAACCAGATGTGGAGCAAGGTTCCAAGACCACGAAGCAAGTGGGAGTTGAGCTTGAGTTGCAGGGAAACTCATCTAGTGATGTTGTAGTAGATACTCAAGAAACTCCTGAGACTACTGTTGAGGAACCAAATGTGGAGCAAGGTTCCAAGACCACGAAGCAAGTGGGAATTAAGCTTGTGTTGTAGGGAAACTCACTTAGTGATGTTGTAGCAGATACTCATAAAACTCCTGAGACTACTGTTGAGGACCCAGATGTGGAGCAAGGTTCCAAGACCACGAAGCAAGTGGAAGTTGAGCTTGAGTTGTAGAGAAACTCACCTGGTGATGTTGTAGCAGATACTCGAGAAACTCTTGAGACTACTGCTGAGGAACCAGATGTGGAGCAAGGTTCCAAGATCACGAAGCAAGTGGGAATTGAGCTTGAGTTGCAGAGAAAATCACCTAGTTATCTTGTAGTAGATACTCAACAAACTTCTAAGGTTGTTGTAGAGGAACCAGCAGTAGAGCAAGTGACACCTGAACCGGTGTTGAGAAGATCATCCTGTACTATAAGAGTACCAGATATGTATGGACCTTCATTACACTATCTGTTGTTGATGAAAGGGAACCACAACCCTTTGAGGAGGTCCTACAGTTGGAGGATACAACCAAGTGGGAGAAAGCCATGGATGATGAGACATCTAGGCTTCAAAAATGCGTTGTACTGAGGCTGAGTACGTGGCAATAGCTGAAGCTGGAAAGA
Source organism: Cucurbita maxima (assembly GCF_002738345.1). NCBI lineage: Eukaryota > Viridiplantae > Streptophyta > Magnoliopsida > Cucurbitales > Cucurbitaceae > Cucurbita > Cucurbita maxima. The sequence goes on along the minus strand of NW_019272024.1, from coordinate 4,905,734 downwards.
AGACGATATGGATGATTGACTATCTGGAAGAATTGGGCAAGAAGCAGCACAAAAAAGATTCTTTATAGAGATAGTCAGAGTGTCATACAGTTGGTGAGGAACCTGGTCTATCATTTAAAGATAAAACACGGAAGGCGATACTATTTCACTTGCATATTAGTGGAAGATGGTGATGTGTTTTGAGAAGATAGAGGGTGCAAAGAATCCAGCAAACATGTTAACAAAATGTGTTGATGTTGGAATATTGAGGTTGTGCAAAACCTCAATTGGTATGGTGCAATGAAGATATTCATGATCGTTTGAGAATGAAATTCTTGGTTGACTGGATTAGTCTCCAAGTGGGAGAATTGTTAGGTTATGGAGTCTACTCTCTTATTTATAGCTTGGTCAATGGTTATATCCGGAAAAACTATATTTGATAAAGCTATATCCGGTAAAGGTATATATGGTAAATAGCTATACATAGTAGATGGTTAAATCTGGTAAAGTTATATATAGTAAACTAAACTATATATATATCCCGTCCGATAGAGCTTTGAAAATGTACTTTCTGTATTCTCTCTATTCTCTCTTATTGTACATACTTGAAGTCATCAATATAAATCCTTTAGCCAGAGTTATCCTTGCATTTTCTCTATCCTATTGTACTTTGATATGAACCACGACCAAGGAATTTCCATACCTCAAGGTCCAATCACAAGGACGAGAGCTAAGAAGCTACAACAAACCTTATACAGTTATATTCAAGCTATGGTGAGCTCATCAAAGGAAATTCTAGAAGACGATGGAGACCTCCCTTATATGTTGTGCAAAGTTGAGCTTCAAGAAAGAGATGAATTAAATGCACTTTAAGTTGCATTTAATGAACTCTGCTGAATTTATGAAACTAGTCCAAGGATGAGTCAATAAGCACATTTTATTAATTGCATTATTTAATTATAGTTTAAATATTTGTTTGTCATATTTAAGCTAGTTTTAAATATAGGAGTTAAGGTTATATTGTAACCCACATAGGTTACTATATTCCACCATTAACTACCATTTTAATATGGAAGTTATGGGTATTTTTCATTTACTAGCCCATTTAATTTGGGAGTTATATATCACATAGGTTAAGATTGTAAGGGCTATATAAAATCTTCTTTTCTTTGATTAGACAACAGATTTAGGAATTAAGAATAGAATTTCTATTTTAGCTTTGTTGAGAGATAAACTTTCTTTGCAAATTCTTGTATTTAGAACTTGCATGTAAAGTCATTCAAGTGGTATTGATCAAANCTCTTGTGGAGTGATTCGAATCACGAGTTTAGAAACGAGTTTTCTTTACTCTTGATCTTGATCATCAAGGTAATCCGTTCCATACTTTCCCTTGAGTTGATTTTCCATATCACTTGGTATCAGAGCTTCAGGCTCAAGATCGGATATATGTTTCATTGTGCTCAACTCTTTTAATTCTCTTATAATTTTTTTTCTCAGTTTGTGTAGAATGTTCATGTTCTATCATAAAAATATATAACAAAAAAAAAAAAAAAAATCTTATGTTCTTTAAAGTGTTAGATCTGGATCTTATCAACACTTTGTTCTTCTTTAAGACCTTCTAAATCAAATTTCTTGTTGGTAAATTGATTAGATTTTGCCAATCAGAAGGAAAAAAAAAAAAAAAAACCATTGAAAGAAAGAAAGCATATTGATGTTAAATGTCTTTCTTTTTTTCCTCTTGATTATTATATGTAACTCTCATATGTTACTACGTCTAAATTAGTCCTTAATCATTTTCTTTCTTTAATTTGTTTCTTTGTCGTTATTCGAATTTCTCCTTCAATACCCTTGTGTATGTGTTGAGTGTGCTATCTATTCACTTTGAATTGCACTTAGCTCTATAACATAGCTTGTCTCACATCCCAATTTGTTTTTTGGAGTGTGATTTGTGTGTGCTCAATTGTGAGGGTGAGTTTGTAAGGGAGTGACACATTGATTCGAGTGTTGAGTGCTAAACACGAGTGAACTACATTTACGAGTGAATACACGTGAGGGAGCGCTTGTGAGGTCCTTTTTTTCTTTTTTCTTTCTTTTACCTTTCTTTTGTAGCATAGAAAATCCAGACAACAATACTGACATTAATGATGCACGATTGAGAGAAGCCCAACAACGAACCATGGAAAGACTAATTCGAGGAATAGAAGAGTTGACTGATCGAATAGGTAGATTGGAGATTCAAAATCAAGCTTGACAGAGGATTCCACTACCTACGCCCTCAACCGATACATATGACGGTGACAATTCTGATCACCACGAGGATAATCCACATGTGGATGGTCATGGTTTGATGCGAGGGAGAGACCATGGAAGAAGGTATCATAATTTACAACAACGAGTTCCTTATGATGATAGAATTGATCGTAACGTGGGGAGCATCAAATTAAAACTTCCCAAGTTTTATGGCAAAACCGATCCAGAGGAGTATCTTCAATGGGAGAAAACGGTGGAGTCGATGTTCAATTGTCATAATTTTAGTGATGAAAAGAAGGTACTATTATGCATTGCTCAATTCAAACAATATGCTCAAATTTGGTGGGATAAATTGATGTCAAGTAGTAGAAGAAATCTTGAAGCACCAATTGATTCATGGGTCGAGTTCAAAGAGTCCATGAGGAAGCGTTTTGTTCCACAATATTTTCACCGAGACATGGCGTAAAAGCTTCAAGCATTGAAACAAGGACGCAAATCTGTGGAGGATTATTACAAGGAGATGGATACATTGATGGATCCACTTGAACTCGATGAGGACATGGAGGCTCTCATGGCGCGGTTTCTTAATCGGTTAAGCACAGAGATTGCTGACTGTTAGATAAAACCTGGATTTTTTCAGTTGTTCCTTATTTAGATTCACACGATTTCAAAATACATCCGTTTGACCATTTGACAAAACACATCGAGTGGATCACCAAAGTTTTGGACGAAAATTTTGTAGGGAGTGGCACAGATTTAGTTGGCCACTCTCCGGCCATTTTTAGGATAATTTATATTTAAATTGGAAATCTGTTCAGAATATGTAACCACCTGATTTTTTAACGCAGTCAAAATTTCAGTCATTCTCTCTCTTTTATTTTAAGCATTTTATTTTTCTTCTAACAACCTCCCGTCGACGATTTTCTCTGGCTGATTATCGAAAAACAACAAGTGGTATCAGAGCCAGGTTGAAGCCATTGGTGTATATCATTGCGGAGGAGCAAATCTATCAACAAACAAGTTGAATAGCTCAAGCGATTAGAGCGTTGACCTAACAACAGAAATGTAAAGTGTAAAAATAGACATTATTTTTCAACGGGGATCACGGGGCTCGTCAACAGCATCACCACACTTGGTGGCAGCATCAGCGAGACAGGAATCGTGAAGAAGATGTTGTAGGTCGTCCCTGATCACCTCGAGTAAGTCGCGATTTCAATCGAGACATTGCTTGACGGCACGCCTAAAACTCCGCAACAACACATGCGAGAGCAACGGGTCCTCCCCTAGCCGCAAAGACGGTAAGAAGCCATGGATGTCCCACGGGCGCACGCGCGAGAAAGATGGGAATCAAAAGAAGGAGTCGACCAATGGCAGGCCGATATGCTCGAACTATGTGAAGAGAGACACCTGAGCAGGAATTGCTGGAGCAAGCTTAGGAACAAGGAGAAGGCCGAAAAGGCCCATGTGGCTCAATCCGAGGAGGACAAGCCAGCTCTCTTCATGGTAAGTGTGCATGTGTCCCCATTGTCGATTCCAAATCCACGGAGATGGAGGTAATCGACGACGATGTTGAACTTGAGAAAGAGCTCCAGCTGAGCATAGCAAAGGTGGCACCAGCTAAGGAGCCGATTCAACTAGAGGAGGAGCGAGTGTTCGCTCAGATCGGCGAGCGAGACCGAACAACACAAGCACCGGCGATGGATCCTAGACACAGGGGCAACAAACCATATGATCGGGGCTAGATCTACGTTCTTCGAGCTTGACGTGAACAAGCTGTGCGACGAGTGCCTCATCAGTAAACAGAGGCGCACACCTTTTCCGTCTCGAACATTCTACCGAGCCGATGAGCCATTGGAGCTTATACACGGCGATATCTGCGGGCCCGTCAAGCCGGCGACCCCAGGCGGTAAGAGTCTCTTCCTCCTGTTAGTCGATGACAAAAGCCGCTTCATGTGGCTGACCCTGCTGCAAGCGAAAAGTGAGGCGGTTAAGTGCATTAAAGCTCGAGCAGAGGCCGAATGTAAGAAGAAGATGCGAGTGTTGCACACAGACCGAGGCAAAGAGTTCACCTCGGCAAGTTTCGATAAGTACTGTGACGAGATCAACATACAACGGCACCTAACGGTGCCCTACTCCCCCCAACAGAACGGAGTGGTGGAGCGCCAAAATCAGACCATCGTCGGGACAGCGAGGTCATTGTTGGTGACGGCCGGGATGCCTGGGAGATTCTGGGGAGAGGCAGTAATGACAACCGTCTATCTCCTCAAATCGGTCACCAACCCGAAGCCTTGACGGGAAGACGCCATATGAGGCCTGGTACAACAAAAAACCAGCGGTACATCATTTCCGCGTGTTCGGCTGCGTCGCATACATGAAGGTAACACGTCCCCACCTCGCCAAGCTCGCTCCCAGAGGGCTGAAGGTCGTCTTCATCGGTTATGAACCCGGGAGCAAGGCGTACAGACTATATGATCCTGAAGGGGGGCGAGCTCACGTGACGTCGTCTTCGATGAAAGCACCTTCTGGCAGTGGAATGACGTGATCGAGGCAGACCATAATCCAAATCAATTCACGGTGAAGTACTTCATCACCGAGCCGGAAGAAGGAGGAGCCCAACATCAAGAGCCGTCACCGCCGCCAGTAGGTGCAACCCCTGAACTAGTGGAATTCACAACACCACGGACTGCAGATTCGACGCTGGATGCCGATCACGATACTGATCTGGAGGCCAGGTACCGAAGGATAGACGACCTAGTAGGAGGAGGTGAACCACCTGGACTGGCAGCGCGAGAGCTCGAAGAAGTGGCCGAACTACATGCCATCAGTGCAGATGAACCGAACACCTTCGTCGAAGCAGAAAAGAACCCGTGCTGGCTGAAGGCAATGCAGGAGGAGATGACATCCATCACCGAGAACCAGACGTGGAGTCTGGAGGATATGCCGCCGGGACACCAAGCCATAGAGCTCAAATGGGTCTTAAACTGAAGCACAACGAAAAAAGAGAAGTTGTGAAGCACAAGGCCCGTCTGATGGCGAAGGGCTACGTCCAGAAGCAAGGAGTGGACTTCGAAGAAGTATTTGCGCCAGTGGCAAGGTTAGAATCCGTTCGTTTCTTGCTGGCAATTGCGGCACATTACTCTTGGGAGGTTCACCATATGGACGTAAAGTTTGCTTTCCTTAACGGAGAGCTGAAGAAGACCGTCTATGCCCGACAACCACCTGGCTTCCTGGACAATGACAACTCCAATAAAGTATTGTGCCTGCACAAGGCACTCTACGGGCTTCGACAAGCTCCACGAACCTAGAACGCGAAGCTCGACAGTACCTTACTGTCACTGAAATTCAAACGTTGCGCCTCTGAGCATGGCATGTACACGCACGACCATGGCAAGAAGCGACTGATCGTGGGAGTGTACGTCGACGACCTCATAATCACTAGAGGTGACGTGGAAGTCCTCGGAAGGTTCAATAAGGAGATGTCGAAAAACTTCGAGATGAGCGATCTCGGCGCGCTCAGCTACTATCACGGCATCGAAGTGCAACAGAATTCTATTGGCATCTCCATCTGCCAAATTGCATACGCGAAGAAGCTGCTAGACACAACTGGGCTTGTGGACAGTAATCCTACAAGGACGCCAATGGAGGCCCGACTCCAACTAAGGAAGGCAGGCACTACGACGACAGTCGACTCCACCAATTATCGCAGCATTGTCGGGAGTCTGCGCTATCTGGTAAACTCTCGTCCTGATCTTTCTTATTTTGTTGGATATATGAGCCGGTTTATGGAAGCACCTAGGGAGGAGCATCTAGTGGCTGTCAAGCGCATCCTGCGCTATGTAGCCGGAACCAGAGGCTGGGGTGTAAGATACTGTGCAAGGAGCGGAAAGGAGAAACTCAAGTTGGTCGGCTACAGTGATAGTGACATGGTCGGTGACGTTGATGATCTTAAGAGCACTAGCGGAATGATCTACTTTCTCTCAGGTAGCGCAATCTGCTAGCAATAAAAAAAACAGAAGGTAGTTGCTTTGTCTTCTTGCGAAGCAGAATACATCGTCGCTTCGATGGCAGCAACACAAGGGATCTGGCTTGCGCGACTAATGGAAGAACTCATCGGGAGAGAAAGTGATCCACCAATGCTATACGTAGACAACAAAGCTACGATCTCCTTGATCAAAAATCCAGTTTTGCACGAACGGAGCAAGCACATAGAAATCAGATTCCACTACATTCGAGAATGTGCAGATCAAGGGCTCATCAAGATTGATTACATCCGAACAGAGAAACAACTTGGAGACATCTTCACCAAGTCCCTGGCGCGGGTGAAATTTGAAGAACTACGCTCAAAGATCGGAGTTCAAATAATAAGGTAGATATACCACAGGTTTTAGGAGGAGATTGTTAGATAAAATCTGGGTTTTTTCTGTTGTTTCTTATTTAGATTCACACGATTTCAGAATACCTCCGTTTGACCTTTTGACAAAACACGTCGAATGGATCACCAAAGTTTTAGACGGAAATTTTGTAGGGAGTGGCACAGATTTAGTTGGCCACTCTCCGGCCATTTTTAGGATAATTTATATTTAAATAGGAAATCTGTTCATAATATGTAACCACCTGATTTTTTAACGCAGTCAAAATTTCAGTCATTCTCTCTCTTTTATTTTAAGCATTTTATTTTTCTTCTAACAACCTCCCGTCGACGATTTCCTCTCACCGAATTTCTCTGGCTGATTATCGAAAAACAACATGGACAAGACTGATTTACAGCCTTATTCTAATATTGAGGAGTTGTTGCACATTGCAATTAAGATCGAGAGGCAAATCCAATGAAGGTCTCAATGGTATTCTTCTAAAACTTTTCCCAATTCTACTTCTACATGGAAAAGGGATAGTAAGAACATTGATTATAAGCATAGAAATCAAGAGATTAATGAGAAGCCTCAAGCTAAATTTGAGAAAGGGGAGAGTTCTAGAACAGGGAAAGAAAAAGTAGAAAAGTCTAATGTTCGAAATAGAGATTTAAAGTGTTGGAGATGTCAAGGGGTAGGACACTATAATAGAGATTGCCCAAATGCAAGAATTATGACCATCAAGGAGGGAGAAATTGTTACGGATGACGAGGCACATGACGACATAAATGAGAAAACTGATGAGAGTGAGAAGTTTAGTGAAGAGGACCCTACACATATATCTTTGGTTACTCGACGAGCTCTAAACACCCGCATTAAGGAGGACGGCCTAGACTAAAGGGAGAACTTGTTTCAAACTCGGTGTCTTGTTCAATATGTACCTTGTAGTGTTGTAATTGATAGCGGTAGTTGCACCAATGTTGTGAGTTCCATTCTGGTCAAAAGACTTAATTTAAAGACACAACCACATCCAAGACCCTACAAGCTTCAATGGTTGAATGATTGTGTGGAAGTACGGGTAACTCAACAAACTCTTGTTTCTTTTACTATTGGAAAATATGTTGATGATGTTTTATGTGATGTTGTATCCATGCATGTTAGATATTTACTACTAGGGAGGCCTTGGCAATTTGATCGTCAGGTAATGTATGATGGGTATGCAAATCGATACTCTTTTACTCACAACGGTAGAAAAACTACTCTTATTTCATTGTCTTCAAAAGATGTATTTATTGATCATTGCAAACTTGAAAAGAAAAGGCAAGAGGCTGATGCAAAAGCAGAGATTAAAAAAGAATCAAGTGAAAAAAAGAGTTTGAGGGAAAAGCAAGAGAGTAACACTCCGCCTAAAGAAAAAAAAGAGAGAAAAGTCAAATCAGTAAGCTTGTATGTTAGATCAAGTGAGGCTAGGAATGTTTTGCTCTCTAACCAGACTATTCTTGTACTTATGTGCAAGGGATCTTGTTACTTTACTAACATGCTTAACCCTTCTTTGCCTAGTGATTTTGTTGTGCTTTTGCAAGAGTTTGAAGATTTATTTTCCGAGGAGAAGCCTAGTAGTTTGCCACCACTTAGAGGGATTGAACACAAGATTGACTTCATTCCTGGCGCTCCCATTCCAAACCGACCAGCTTATAGGACTAATCCAAAGGAGGCTGAAGAGATACAAAGGCAAGTAAGTGAACTCCTTGCTAAAGGGTATATACGTGAAAGTTTGAGTCCTTGTTTTGTTCCAGTTATTCTTGTACCTAAGAAAGATAGTTCTTGGCGTATGTGTGTTGATTGTAGGGCTATAAACAAGATAACTATAAAGTATAGGCATCCAATTCTCAGATTAGATGATATGCTTGATGAATTGCATGAATGTAGTCTTTTTACTAAGATTGATTTAAAATCGGGTTATCATCAAATTCGTATGCATATTGGGGATGAGTGGAAAACAGCTTTTAAAACCAAGTATGGTTTTTATGAATGGTTGGTTATGCCTTTTGGATTAACTAATGCACCTAGTACATTCATGAGACTAATGAACCATGTCTTACGAGAATACTTAGGTAAGTTTGTGGTTGTTAATTTTGATGACATCCTTGTTTACTCTAAATCTTTAGATGATCATATTACCCATGTATGCAATGTTTTGACTACTTTAAGAAACGAATGCTTGTACGTAAATTTAAAGAAATGTAGCTTTTGCATGGAAAAAGTTAACTTTCTTAGGTTTGTAGTTTCATCTAATGGTGTTGAGGTTGACGAGGAGAAAGTGAAGGCTATAAAAGATTGGCCTACACCTAAAAATGTAAGTGAGGTAAGAATTTTTCATGGTCTTGCAAGTTTCTACCGTAGGTTCATTAAGAATTTTAGTACAATTGCTTCACCCTTGAATGAACTTGTTAAGAAAAATGTATCCTTTATATGGGAAAAAGATCAAGAACTTGCTTTTAATACTTTGAAAGAAAAATTGAGTTCTGCTCCCTTGCTTGCATTACCTAATTTTGAGTCTACTTTTGAAATTGAATGTGATGCTAGTGGAGTAGGGATAGGTGCTGTATTAATGCAAAATCAAAAACCTTTAATGTTCTTTAGTGAGAAGTTGATTGGTGCATCTTTGAGATATCCAACTTATGACAAAGAGCTTTATGCTTTGGTTCGTGCATTGCAAACCTGGCAACATTATCTTTGGCCTAGGAGTTCATTATTCATACGGATCATGAAAGTTTAAAGCATTTGAGAGTACAAAATAAACTCAACAGACGACATGCTAAGTGGTTAGAATTTATTGAAACATTCCCTTATGTCATAAAATATAAACAAGGTAAGGAGAACATTGTTGCAGATGCATTATCACGAAGGTATGTCCTCCTCAATACTTTGAATGCTAGGTTGTTAGGTTTTGAACACGTAAAGGATTTGTATCAACATGACATGTTCTTTGCTCCTTTTGTTGAATCTTGTGAAAAAAGACTCATTGTGGATAATTACTTGCTGTTAGATGGATTTTTGTTCCGAAAAGGCAAACGTTGCATACCTTCTTGTTCCATCCGTGAGCTACTTGTGAGGGAAGCTCATGGAGGTGGTTTAATGGCACACCATGGAGTTTCTAAAACTTATGATATGCTCTCTGAACATTTTTTTTGGCCTAAAATGAGACATGATATTCATAAAGTTTGTTGCATAACATGTAAACAAGCTAAGTCTAGGCTTAAACCACATGGTTTATACTCCCCATTACCGGTTCCTAATGGTTCTTGGATTGATATATCAATGGATTTTGTTTTAGGTTTACCTAGGACTAGGAAAGGTTATGATAGCATCTTTGTTGTGGTTGATCGATTTAGTAAAATGACTCATTTTATTCCTTGTCACAAAACTGATGATGCAAAACATATTGCAGACCTGTTCTTTAGTGAAGTTGTACGATTGCATGGCATTCCTAAAAGCATCATTAGTGATCGTGATGTAAAATTTTTAAGCCACTTTTGGCGTGTTTTATGGGGTAAGTTAGGAACTAAGCTAGTATATTCAACTACTTGTCATCCTCAAACGGATGGACAAACTGAAGTTGTTAACAGAACCATGACTGCTATGCTTAGGGCTATTATTGATAAGAATCTTAAGACTTGGGAGGATTGTTTGCCCTTTATAGAATTTGCATATAATAGGGTTGTTCATAGCACTACTAAATGCACATCTTTTGAAATTGTTTATGGCTTTAATCCTTTAACCCCCCTTGACTTGTTACCCATACTGTCAAAAGAGTTTGTGAATTTTGATGCAAATGCCAAGGTTGAGTTTGTTCATAAACTGCACAAGCAAGCGAAAGAACAAATTGAGAAACAAAATTCCAAGGTTGTCACCCGAATTAATAAATGACGTAAGTTTGTCATCTTCAAGCCAGGAGATTGTGTTTGGGTGCATTTCCGAAAAGAAAGATTTCATACTCAAAGAAAATCTAAGCTTTTACCACGAGGAGATGGACCTTTTCAAGTTCTTGAGCGTATCAACGACAATGCTTATAAAATTGATTTACCAGGTAAGTACGGTGTTAGTACAACTTTTAATGTTGTTGATTTGAGTCCTTTTGAGATAGGTGATGGCTTTGATTCGAGGACGAATCTTTTTCAAGAGGGGGAGAATGATATGAACCACGACCAAGGAATTTCCATACCTCAAGGTCCAATTACAAGGATGAGAGCTAAGAAGCTACAACAAACCTTATACAGTTATATTCAAGCTATGATGACCTCATCAAAGGAAATTCTAGAAGACGCCGGAGACCTCCCTTATATGTGGTGCAAAGTTGAGCTTCAAGAAAGAGATGAATTAAATGCACTTTAAGTTGCATTTAATGAACTCCGCTGAATTTATGAAACTAGTCCAAGGATGAGTCAATAAGCACATTTTATTAATTGCATTATTTAATTATAGTTTAAATATTTGTTTGTCATATTTAAGCTAGTTTTAAATATAGGAGTTAAGGTTATATTGTAACCCACATAGGTTACTATATTCCACCATTAACTACCATTTTAATATAGAAGTTATCGGTATTTTTCATTTACTAGCTCATTTAATTTGGGAGTTATATATCACATAGGTTAAGATTGTAAGGGCTATATAAAATCTTCTTTTCTTTGATTAGACAACAGATTTTGGAATTAAGAATAGAATTTCTATTTTAGCTTTGTTGAGAGATAAACTTTCTTTGCAAATTCTTGTGTTTAGAACTTGCATGTAAAGTCATTCAAGTGGTATTGATCAAACCTCTTGTGGAGTGATTCGAATCACGAGTTTAGAAACGAGTTTTCTTTACTCTTGATCTTGATCATCAAGGTAATCCGTTCCATACTTTCCCTTGAGTTGATTTTCCATATCATACTTTTTGTATTCTATGTTGAAGGCGCTATCAAATATGTATGAAAAATCTCCAGCTATGAATAAGGTGTATTTGATGCGGAGATTGTTCAATATACAAATGTTTGAAGGTGGATCTATTGTTGATCGTATAAATGAATTCAGTGGAAATTAATTTCAAAGATGAAATTAAAGCATTAATTTTGATTTCATCTTTACCCGAGTCGTAGGATATTGTTATTTCCGTGATCAGTAGTTCCTGAGGATTTGAGAAACTGAAGTTCGATGAACTCCGAGATTTAGTTCTCAGCAAAAGTATTCGCAAACGAGAAATTGAAGATTCATCTGGTAGTGATCTTAGAGTGTTGACCAAAGGGGAAGAAGTAAATCGAATGACCCAAATAAAATTTGATCAAAATCAAAGAACAGTGAAATTTTTCAAATAAACCAAATGTAACGTGTTTGTGTTGTGGAGAAAATGGTCACTTTCGGGCAAATTGTACAAGACCAAAGAGAAAGCAGAATCAAAATTGAAAGATGATAATGATTTTATAAATTCAGCGGAAGACAGTGGGGATGCTCTAATCTTCAACGTTGACAGTTCGATTGAATATTGGATTTTGGATTTAGGTGCATCTTTTTATTCGTCTCCAAATAAAGAGTTGTTTTGGAATTTGAAGTCTGAAAATTTCGAGAAGACATATCTTGCCGACAACAAAACTTTGGAGATTGAAGGAAAGAGGGATGTCTACATAAAAAATCGGGTAGAAAATTAGCGGACATGAAAGGATGTGAGTTATATTTTGGTCTCAAGAAGAACTTGATCTCTATTGGTCAGTTGGATAGCACAAGTTATGCAGCCGAGTTTGGGAAGAGTTCATGGAGGATTGTGAAGGGTGCTGTGGTGGTAACACTTGGCACAAAATCTAGAACCATATACACCACTTCAGGGTATATAAACATGGTTGTTGAGAGTGCTTCAAATTCAAGTCTATGGCATAATAGACTTGGACATATGAGTGTTCAAAAAAATAAAGATGCTAGCTGCGAAAAAAGTTTTAGAAGGTTTGAAATCTATTGATATGGGTCCCTGTGGGAGTTGCGTTATGGGCAAACAAAAACGAGTTAGGCTTCACAAATGCTACTGTAGAACTAAAGAAAATGCGGTTAAAAATGGTTCATATAGACATTTGGTGACCATCTCCAATTTCATCACTTGGTGGATCAAAGTTATATGTCACCTTCGTCGATGATTTCAATAGGAAAGTGTGGATTTATTTCCTGAAACAAAAGTCAGATGTGTGCCACCTTCAAGAAGTAGAAAACTGAAGTTGAAAATCAGACTGACTTGAAAATCAAATGCATGAGGTCTGAAAATAAGGGAGAGTATGAAAAGTTGGAATCAAAGCATGTTGTGCAGCTGAGGGAATTTGATTAACGATGACAGTTCAAGTAAAACAAGACAAAATGGTGTTGCTAAAAAAATGAACAGGTAAGGAGTATGAGGATTTATTCTGGATTGCTAAAGACATTATGAGTTGATTCTATAAATACAACAACCTATTTGATAAATAGAGGGTCTTCAATACCCTTGGGGTTCAAGTTGCCAATAAAGGTATGGACAAGAAAAAAATTCAAGCATTCTCACTTGAGAACTTTTGGTTACACTGCATATGTTCGTTTTGATTAGAGAATATTGATAAGCTTGACGTTGAGTCTGTGAAATGTTACTTCATAGGCTATGGTTCTGACATGTTTGGGTAAAAATTTTGGGATGTCAACAACAAAAGGGTCTCGAGACATTGTGGCGTGACTTAAAATGTCATGTGTAAGGATAAAGAAAAGAAAGGTTCCAAGACAATGAAGCAAGTGGGAGTTGAGGTTGAGTTGTCAAAAACTTCACCTAGTGATGTTGTGGCAGATACTCAAGAAACTACTGAGACAGTTACTGAGGAACTAGAGATGACTCAAGTGGCACCTGAGCAGGTATTTAGAAGATCATACAAAACTATCAGAGTACTAGTATGTACCTTCATTACACTATCTGTTGCTGACTGACGAAGGAGAACCAAAGCCCCTTCATATGCACTACAATTTGAGGGTATAATCAAGTGGAAGCAAGCCATGGATAATGAGTACGTGGCAATAGCTAAAGCTGGAAAGAAGATAATAATGATGAAATATTATCTAGAAGAATTAGGTGAGAAGCAGAATGAAAAGATTCTTCATGTAGATAGTTAGAGTGTTATACAATTGGTGAAAAACATTGTTTATCAAAGACAAAATACATATATCAAAAGACGATACCATTTCACTCGCTGGTTAATAGAAAGCGGTGATGTGTTTCGAGAAGATAGATGGTGCAAAGAATCCAACTAAATATTGTTGATGGTCGTTTGAGAATAAAATTCTTGGTTGACTGGATCAGTCTCAAGGGGGAGAATTGTTGAGTTATGGAGTCTGCTACTTATTTATAGCTCACCCAATGGTTATATATAATAAAACTATATATGAAAAATGACATATAAAGTAAATGATCATGTATAGTAAACAACTACATATAGGAAAATGGTATATGTGAGAGTAAATGGTCATAGATAGTTATATATATAATAGATGGTTATATCTAGTACAGCTTTATATAGTAAATTGAACCATATATATAGGTTGGGTTTTATGTCCTAAAACTCATAGTTTGCAAATAAAAACATATTTTATTTTCAATAAAGTTAATATTAATATTTATTCAGTAAAGATTGTTATTGAATAAAGTGAATTTTACGATCGTTTAATCTAAATCCAATAAAGTAAGGAGACTCTGGCTATAGTATGATTACTTGAACTATATGTAGAGACACAAGAGTGGATCAAGTTCAAGTATATAGTCAAAATGATCTATAGTACAGAGATAAGGTTGAGTACCTTATTCTGAGGACACTATGGATGCGGCCCACTTTTGTATATGACATAAACAATGTGATCACTAAATTGTACATGTGGAGACATGTGAGTGGGGGTTTCCTAAGCAATAAGTATTGCACAAGATCAGACCATGAAGAAAATCACTCTCACTTTATAATGTCGTTTACTATTGAAACTGATTTTCTTTTCATTTGATGACCTAGGCAACTCGATCTTAATCCTGAGCTAACCATGAATTTCTGTTTATTCGAAATTATCCTTAGATTTGCATGGGTGAGAGTGGCTCGTGTTCGCCAACTCAATATGCCTCCCATTTCAAGGGTAAGACTGGGTAAATGGCTGGGGACGTGGGGTGCGAGATGGAATTCGCTCCTACCCACTTTTAGGGATAGAAGAGAGGTAGTTCCCTTAAGTACTGACTCCAGGTCTTGAACAAGGGGGCCCACCCTCTCATTGGCCTGAGAGGGATTCAGTTTACTAGTTGAACCACAAACCAATTGTTCATTAAAGGATCAGTGGGACATAAGAAACAAAAAGTAACTTTAAGGGTAAAACGATTAATTGACCCAGCTCTAGTTCGTACAACCTGTGAAGGATCGACTTACTAATCATGGTTATATCAAATGGACAGAAATATATTTATAGTGAGGGGAGTGCAACTACTAGGCTATAGTGGAGTGTCCTAGTAGTTAACGAGTGTTGGTTAACAACGTTAATGAGTTTAACTGGTTAATCTTGGATCATTGGAGCCTATGATCTGTAGGTCCATTAGGTCCCTCTGCTAGCTCATATTGGACTAAACCATAGAACAACGTGACAAGTGAGTTCGAAGTGTTCAAATTCAAATTAGGAAATATGCGCTACATATATACAATATATTTAACCGCATTTTTGTTTTATTTACGAATTAAACAAAAAGAGAGAACCTGAGATATTTAAATAAGATTTAAATATTTTAATGAAATGTGACGGAATTGATTGGGATTGATATTTGAATTAATATTAAATATTAATTAAATAGTTTAATTAATCATTTAATATTACTTTAATTTGAAATTAATTGTTGAATTAAAATGAAGAAAGTCAAAAGGTTGAATTCACTTAATGAAAAAATCCATGTTTGAGTTGGTGAAATTGTGAGGTGTCAAAATTTGGTTTAACCAAACTTGCATGCTTGCCAAATAAACCCCACGAATTTGAGTAGAATTTTGAATGTCAAAATTTGGTTAACTCAAACTTGCATGCTTCCCACATGATCTCAAATATTTGAGTGAAATTTTGAGTGTCAAAATTTGGTGATCTCAAATTACATGAACATGCAAACATAACTCTATAAATTAAGTGATCAAGGTACATGGAACTTCTCCCTTAGAAAAACCTTGAGAAAAACTCTCACAAACTCTCTTCATATATACTAAATCCCTCCCAAGTTTAGTCACTCATCGGATTTCAGAATCTCATTCTAAGGCCGGAGAATAGTAGAGAAGACACTAGTGGTGGTTCGAAACCGGTTCATGAGGAAAAAGAAATTTGAACTACAAAAGGTTAGTACTCAAACTAAGTTTTAATACTTATGAACATGCTAGTTATTTATTATAATTGATGTTCTAAGAGTGTTTAAGATCCAAATTGCTTCCGCATGTGTTATATTAACACCATCAATATCCTCGCTTTAAAAATGTATTTTCTGTGTTCTCTTGTTATACATATTTGAAGTCATCAATATAAACATTTAGCCAATATTCCTTAAATTTTTTCTTCTTATTCTTTGTGTTCAACTAAATCAAGTGTGCGCGTTGTTGTGAATCCTAACATGGCTATTCTATCTAATAGAGAATACAATAAATCTGTTTATGGGACTTATTGTAAAATTGAGAGAATGCTAGAGAGGAAAGTCTATTAGAGAGTAATTTTTGGAGGGAGATTTTAGGAGTGGCCAATTTTTTTTTTTTTTTCAATAAACTTGAGCTGTTACATCACTTTTTTTTTCCGCCAAATATAGAAAACTAAAGTTTCTATAAATCATTTTCGATAACTAAGTGGATATGAGGGTTTGGACACTAAGTCATTCTTTGGTAGATCAAAATACCAAGTCATTTTATAAATTACTCTATCTTCCCAAATTTCAATTTTATCCATCACCTAGGCGATACAAAAATCATGGTGCTACACATCGGGAACCAAAATCATGTGTGGCATCTTGCTATCAAGCAAGACATCCCACCAACTAAGGCGAGGAAAATGTGAATTCATTATGTTACTCAAAGCAATACATTCCACCAATTAAGGTGAGGAAAACATAAACTCATGACGTTCTGAAAAGGTGGGAGGTATAGGGTGACTTAGATCAAGCAATAGGCTAGCCTAGGTCCATTTCGTGTAGTGGTTCTTAGCTATCAGGGTGTCGTATTTAGCTTGTAGCCTTGGTTGTGCCATGTCATGGATGCATCCTTCTTGGCTGGCTATACTCTTAGAGTTAAAACATATCCTCAAGTTAATGGTTTAGATTCGAGAGATTTCCTCGTAAAAGTCGAGTGCACAACCTAAATATATGACCTTATACTTGTTTATAATCGCTCTATTTCGCAACATGTTCATCAATTTCGTAGTTTAGAAAAATTAAAGGGGTTATATGTTCAATTAAACCGACCACGTCATCATCTTCTAACTTTGTAAAGGGAGGAGGCGTGCACGGCTAACAATCTAAGGGCATGAAACCTCACTTTGCTAGCTCGTTATAATGCTTATAGGATAGTGGTTTCTTCTTCAAACCTGTACCCCTATCATATAAGGAAAGTGAAAAAAAAAAAAAAAAAATCAAGAATTTTGTTTCATCTAAAATCATCAATAGTACGAGAAGATATCTCTCCAAAATTTAACTCTAGAATTTGACCAATTCTTATAAATCTAGTCACAGTTCTAGAAACTCAACTCAATAAGAAACTTTCCTGACGAAATTTGATGAATTTTTAGTTCTAGAAGGATACCAACCAAGCTCAGGAATACAGCTAAACCGGTAAGTAGCCACCTTAAATTTTTCTTATACTATACTTGTAAGCTGACTTAATTGTACCCTCCCTTTTACATAATACTAGGTAAATATGAAAGATTTAGAACCACCCAAAAAAACTCATAAAACCTAGAAACCATATAATTGATTAAATTGACTCATAAACAAAAATCAGTGAGAATTAGACTCTAACTAAAATTTAAGGGAATATGAACATGGCATAAAATATTATTAAGGATAAAAAATGACGAAAATGCTCCTGTTAGGTCTCTTACTACGTTTTATGGCCAAAATAAACTCCAAATCATATGATAGTTTGAATTATCTAATGATATAATTTATGCACATGTTAATATTAGATTGATATGCATGCTTTGATCTAGGATTAGGACTAACTGTCGACTGATTAGGTTGTGCATTCAAACTATTGTGATGAACTTATGACCTCTGCCTTGGCTCTAAGAGTATAGCCGGCCAAGTAGGCAGAATTCACAATAAGACACAATAACGAACCTGACATGACGTTCTGATGGCTAAGTACCACCTCATGAAATAGACCTAGTCTAGATTTGTGATGGTCTAAGTCATTCTAGACCTCCATACCTTTTCAGTACACCATGATCTTATGATTCCTCTTTGTTCGTCAAATGCTACAACCACAAAACTATGATACTGCTTGTTGTAGCGAAAGCGGAACAAGTGTACTCACAACACCAATGAACGAAATTACACAAACAGACACCAAGATATTTATGTGGTTCGGAGAGAAGAAATTCCCCTACATCCACGGGTAGCAAACAATCACTAATAATCGAAGTGTTACAAGTGCATACCTCACTCTTACACTACAAAAGTCTCTCACCAAAATGTCACTCAAGAGTACAATGTGACACACAAAACTCAATCAAACTTCGATATCAAATTTCAATATCAACAATCTCCTAGACAAGCCCATTATATAGGGACAATTGTTTGAATCATCAAACGTTATGAAATTAAATAAGGATTAATATTAAAATGGTTACAAAATTAATAACTAAATTAAAATATTCCTATTTAATAAGCTTTATAAATTGATAGAGAGTTAATAACTAAATTAAATAAAAAACTTATGACAATTTTCAACCATCTCAACTTGTGATAAGATTTTCAAGTGGATAACTCATTTGGTTGCCACCCTGTCAAGCCTTATTACTACCTATACCAAAAATAATATTTTTTTTCCGCATAAACCCATTTATAACTCATATGCTTTTTACCTTTTGGAAGTCGGTACCAAATTCCAAGTTTGATTTTGAATACCATCTTGGTAATTATCGTATATGCCATCGTATATATCTTTTTACCTTTTGAATAACATCTTGGTAACTATTGGGAACTTCATCAATCATAGGGAAAGCATATGCTTTTGTATCATCAAATCTCGTAGGTTTTCGAATTTCTCTCTGTGGTCTATTCCTGTCGATGGACTCAGGTTCCTCCACTTCATTTACGAGGCTTTGCTCCACCTGCTCTAAGACATCAAAGTTATTATCTACCTGATCAATAGGTTCTTCAGCAAGAGCAACCTATCAGGAGAGAACATCACCTTCTCCACCTGCTTCGATGTCTCGTCATTATTTTCAATTTTCTACAAAGACATTGTAGACTCATTGAATTTCACATCTCAACTATCAACAATCTTACTTGTTTTTGGACACCATAACCGGTAGCCCTTCACGCCTTTTCTAAAACCCATAAACTTGGCTTCTTTTGCTCTAGGATCCAAATTTGAGTCTGTCACATGATAATAAGTCAGACAACCAAACACATGCAAATTATCATAAACTCTAACAAAAGCACCTGACCATACCTCAAGCGGAGCTTTTCCACCATTTCTAGAAACAGGTAATCGATTCACCAAGTGAACTGCGTAAGTGAGAGCCTCAGCCCAAAATGCCTTATTCAATCTTGCATGAGACAATGTGCATCGAACCTTCTCTATTAATGTCTGGTTCATTCTCTCAGCAATTCCATTTTGTTGTGGCTTACCAGGAACAGTGAAGTGTCGAACGATCCCTTCATCTCGACATACTTTAAGGAATGGATCATAAGTATATTCTCAACCATTGTCTGATCTCAACTTTTTTATTTTCTTGTCCGTTCGATTCTCTACCATTTTCTTCCACTCGAGGAAGATTTGGAGAACCTCGTTTTTGTGCCTCATGAGATACATCCAAACTCTTCTCGAGTAGTCATCAATAAAGGTGACAAACCACCTCTTTTCGCCCACTGAGGCATTCTTCGTGGGACCCCATACATCAGTATGAACATAATCCAAGATGCCCTTTGTTTGGTATATAGCAGTACTTCACATTTTTTTTTTTACCAAATACACAATACTCACAAAAAAACAATTTTACCAATTGTGGCAAAGGACTCCTTGGTTCACCAATGTCTTGAGCGCCTTCTCACCAGCATGCCCTAGTCGCATGTACCATAATTTTGATATGTCTTGTTCTTTCGAACTTGTCACAGTAGCATGCCGAATTATTGTGGTTCCATTGAGGTAGTATATGCTACCTCTTCTAGTCCCTTTAATTGCCACCAAAGCTCCACGAGCTACTTTCAAATTCCCTCTTTTCAAAATGATACGATAATCATTCGCATCTAGAACGCCAAGCAAAATTTTCTTCAAGTCAGGAACATACTTCACATCATTGAGTTTTCGTACAACCCCTAAACATCTTGATTTGTACTGGGCCGATTCCCATCATCTTGCAAGTACTATCATTGCCCATATAGACATCTCCACCATTGAACTCTTTGAAGTCCAAAAACATCTCTCTATTAGGACACATATGATAGGAGCACCCAGAATCAAGAATCCATTCACTGATTTGGCTGACTGATAAGGAGATCGTCAAGGCATTATCTTTATCAGTGTCGTCATCCTTTTAAGATCGAGCAATCTTTCTTCCAATGGTCTTTCTGTCAACAATATGCACACTCATTTTTATCAAGCTTTCTCCAATTTTCAGATCTAGCTCTGGACTTTCATTGGGACTTTCCACGTTCGCTCTTTTTCCAAGTAGAAGTTCTTCCACGAGCAGTAAGAACATTTGAGCTAGAGTCTTGATATACCTTCTTGTCCTTCTTTTGCACCTCATTATTCATTAAGGCATTTGAAGCATCTTCAAATTCAAGATCAATGATTCCATGTAGTAGGGTGGTTACTAAAAACTTGTAGGACTCCGGCAAAGAATTCAATAACAATAACGTCTTGTCTTCGTCGTGAATCTTAACATCAAGATTGAGCAAATCAGTGATGATTTTGTTGAAATTCAATTGCTCAGCCATTGAGATACCTTTCTTGTAATCAAAATGGAAGAGTTTCTTCTTCAAATAAAGTTTATTTTCCACACTCTTCTGCATATATTTCGCCTCAAGTTTGTCCCATAGTTCTTTCACCATGGTCACCTTCATAAATGGATATTTTTTATCATTGCCAAGACAGGATCGAATAATTCCACAAGCTTGTCGATTTAACTTCCTCCATTCGGCGTCTGTCATGTCTTCAAGCATTTTCTCTTCGAGAGAAGTATCAAGGTCTTGCATGACCAGCAAATTGCTAACTTCGCCTTGCCAAACACCAAAATTATTGGTTCCATCAAAATTTCTCTACTTCGAGATTAGAACTTAAAATTTTCGATCCACGTCGTGATTTAATTCCGATGACTCTGCCATTTGTAATAAGTAATCTGGATGAAAGTAGAAAAACACAATTCTTGAATAAGCACGATTGTGAGCACATCTAGTGGTCGATGAGGTCAAAACTTTCAATAGGGCTTTGACACCACTTATTGAGTGGCAAATGCTACAACCACAAAACTATGATATTGATTGTTGTAGCGAAAGTGGAACGAATGTACTCACAACACTAAGGAACGAAATTACACAAAGAAACACCAAAATATTTACGTCGTTCGGAGAGAAGAACTTTTCCTACATCCACGGGTAACAAATAATCACTAATAATCAAAGTATTACAAGTGAATACTTCACTCTTACACTACAAAGTCTCTCACCAAAATGTCACTCAAGAATACAATGTGACACACAAAACTCAACCAAACTCCGATATCAAGTTCCAATATCAACACCTTCCTAGACAAGCCCATTATATAAAGACAATTGTTTGAATCATCAAAACGTTATGAAATTAAATAAGGATTAATATTAAAATGGTTACAAAATTAATAACCAAATTAATAATATTCCTATTTAATCTGCTGTTTAATAACTAAATTAAATAAAAAAATTTATGACAATTTTCAACATCATCACCTTAGTTGTAGAATGTCTTGCCTCGATTGTGAGAATGATATGCATAACTTATGTCTTGCCTCGATTGTGAGAATGATATGCATAACTTTGTTTCTCTAATGGGTAGCATCATAATTTTAACATCGACCAATATGACCACGAGTGAACTAGATAAGGAAATGTCTTAGGGTCTAGATATAAGGCTACATATTGAGTGTGGAAATGGACATGAGCTTCCATACATGTAACAGCTTTGATGATAATTAATTTCTCAATTTTTCTAATTTTAAGAATTTTATTGAGGGGTTTAGAAGTTGAATTTCAGTAGACGAAATAAATTCTTAGAAAAATTCTAGAAATTCAAGAAAATAAAAAAAAAAATTATTAAAAAAATTATCCAAATCATTTTCTTGTCATTTTCTTGTGTAATTTCGTAACGTTGTAACATTGTGTAGATTAGGTCTGGACTCTTGAATTGTTCAAATTGGTCAAGAAATGAGGAAGATAATGAGATAAAGGTTTCAAGGTCTTAGTCTCAGTGTGTATTTTCTTCATATGTGAGATTTTTTATGATTTAGGTTCTTAAATTAGTCCAAAATGATTTAGGAAATTGTTTGGTCAACTTTCTTAAACGAATCCAAAGGCAAAATTTACTGGAAGATGGAGTTCCAACAAGTCTCAAGAACCGTTAGTTTTCTAGTTTTGGACCAACTTGTGTTAAAAGATTTAGTTTGTGATTCTATTGTTTATGAAGTTGTGATTTGATTAGATTAGTTACTTATTTATTAGCTAATTTTTCTATTTTTGATTGCTGGGTAACCCTATTTAGAGGGGGTTTAACTTCATCAAAGAATATAACTTTGATTGTATATTAAATTTAATTTTCTCTTTATTTAACATTTGGTATTAGAGTATCCTTACCTTGAAAAGTATCAGCCTTTTCAAGATAAGAGGAAATATGGCAACCTGCTTATCTCAACCTTTTTAGGATAAGAAGAGTGGTATGACGACGAAAATTAGTTTTGTGGTGCAGCCATCGATTCTAAAGTTGGATGGACATTATGATCACTGGTCTATGATGATGGAAAACCTTCTCAAATAAAAAATAAGTGATATGGTGACGAAGAGTAGTTTTGTGCGCTGCCATCGATTCTAAAGTTGGATGGACATTTTGATTACTGGTTTATGATGGTGGAAAATCTTCTCTGATCAAAATAATATTGGAGTGTGGTGGAGCAAGGAATTTCTATAGTGCATTATAATCACTAGTCTATGATAATGAAAAACCTTCTCAGATCCAACTCTAGAAATGATTATGAAGAAAGACACAACTTGTTAAAATAACACTCATGAATCTGGAAGTAATCTCACACTCACTAACAATCGAACGCTCCAATACAGCTTTGCAAAAGTACTACTACTTGCATACAATTTTGCAAAAGTACTACTTGCATACAGCTTTGCAAAAAGTACTACTTACATATTTGTGAAAGAGCACCTACTGTACTTTTGTCAAAGAAATGTCAAGGAGATAAAGAATAAAAGAAATCTTTTTCTATTGCAATAAACTCACTATTTTTTTTTTTTTTTTTTCTCTAGCTCTCTTTGCTCTATTTTTACAATTAATAGCAAACTAATTTATAAGATTTCTAAAAACTAAATATGGCATTGTTCTTAAAATAAACTCATTTAACCCATAAACCCATTGTTCCTAAAATAAATCTTTGCATTTTTTTTTTTTTTTTTTCCTTTTGGCCTTTTCTTACTTAATTTTAAAACCCACTCAAAATTAACTAAAAACTATATTAAGTTTATTTTAAGCAAAAATTATTAAATTTATTCTAACAAAACTCTCTCATGAACTTAAATGTTATATTCAACGATTCTACTTGAACCATTTTCGTTTTCTCGAGTTCAGTTGTGATTTCTTCGATTTCTTCTCCTTGTCCTTGAGCGGCAAACTAAGCTTGTCCTTTTCTGACGAAACTTCATTTGGAGTTTCTCGAGAACAGCCCATTTGAGACATCAACTTCTCACTTCTCGCGTTCTCAGTCACGCTCGAGTTAGACGTCATAGCTTCTTTCAGTTTACTCAATTCCCTTCGCAAGTCCACAAGGACATTTTCCACTTCCAATTTTACTTCTTCCATTTCGGCTTTATCACGAGTGATTGTCTCAATCGTGTGTCATAGATTCACTGCCTTCTGTTGGACCCGATTCAGGTTCACGTCGAGTGAGTCTCTCTGTTGAGTTAGTATCTCTATATCTTTCTCCTCCCAGTAGCTTGTCCACTAGACCATCAATCTCCATTAACAAGTCATTCTCTTTCTCCATACCCTCTTCAATTTTCTTCACAAGCTCAGGGATTTACTTCCAATTCTTTTCCTTCTCCGTTTGAGATAAAAAAGAACTTTCACTCAGCTGAGCCACTTCCTTCTCTAACCTTTCAATCTTCATTTCTAAAATTTCATCAGCTTTCTTCTTTCTTCCTCAAATTGCTTTTCCCGCCATTGGAGCTCTCCCTCGTCGAGCTCAGGCTCTCTATTATCCGGTTGTTCATCCTTCTTCGATTTTCTCGTCTCTTCTATAAGATTTCGCCAAATCTGCTGCGTATCACCTCATTTCCAACAGTTTTCACCACCTCACCACTATCGCCATCGTCTTTCACACCGCCGTGTTCTTTTGTTTTCAGCTCTTCATTTTGGCCCATCAAGAGAATGCCTCCATTTGTTGCCTCATCCAAGGAGGTTGATCGTTTCTTCCACTTTTTCCTCGACTCGATAATCTCTTGCAAAATGATCCATTCTGCCACAATTTCAACATTTGACAGAGTTACAATTATTCGCATAATGATCATATTTTTTACATTTATAACATTGGAGGTTGGAATAATATCCTTGATCGCGTCCTTGATTACATCCTCTTCCACGCCAATTTGTTTGGCTCGACTGTCTCTTCTCTTTATAATTTTCTTCATTTCTGCTGTCTTGACCACCTCGATCATTTCCGCGACTTCCATGACCTCTACCTTGAATATTTTGATAGTAGAGTACCTTTTCATCTTTTATTGATACTTTGGTTTGAAGTGCTTGATCGATTGTCTCCTTCTTCTTCTTCTTACGTTGCTCATGTGCCTCAAGAGAACCGGCAAGTTCATCGACCATGAACGTTGCTAGGTCCTTTGACTCTTCTATCGCACATACAACATTCTCGAAGTTGTCGGTTAACGACCTCAAGATCTTCTCCACAACCCGCGTCTCGGTTAACATTTCTCCATTTCGATTTATTTGGTTTGCCACAGTCTGTACGCGTGTAATGTAGTCAGATACATTTTCTGACTCCTTCATCTTCATGCTCTCCAAATCGCCACGCAGAGTTTGGAGCCACACTTGCTTGACTCGGTCGGTTCCTTTGAACACCTTTTCTAAAGTGTCCCACGCTTCGTTTGAAGTAGTTGTCCTAGCAATCTTCTCAAAGCCCGACTTGTCAATAGCATGCATAATGCTGCCTTATCCTTTGATCGTAATTCTTTTAACGCCTTGTTCTGCGCTATCGTATAGCCTGTGGTATCCTTCAGTTCTTTGAAACCTTCTTCAACCACCTCCCATGCGTCTTGTGAACTGAGAAGAGCTTTCATTTGGATGCTCCAATTCTCGTAGTTCTTCTTCGTTAATCGCGGTAGCGGCATTTGACCCATCACATTTGTCATCGGCTCTGATACCAATTTGTTAAAATAACATTCACAAATCTGTGAAGTAATCTCACACTCACTAACAATCGAACGCTCTAATACCGCTTTGCGAAAGTACTACTCCCGTACTTGTGAAGGAGATGTCGAAAGGAGAGAGACAATAAGACAAAAAAATACTAAAAAGAGGGTAGAGAAAGGAGACAAAGAATACTAAAAAAGAAACCTTTTTCTATTTTACTGTACTTCTTTTTCTTTTTTCTTTTTTCTTTTTTCTTTTTTCTTTTTCTCTTGCTCTTACTCTCTCTTCTCTTTTGCTTTACTTTTACTTTGAAGAGTAAACTAATTTATAAGATTTTTAAAAACTAAATATGGCCATCAGAAATGCCACCCTTCTCTAACTCATAAACCCACAATTCTTCAAATGAATCTTGGCCTTTTACTTTTTTTTCTTTGGGCCATTTCCTTTATGACTTCATTTTAAAACCCACTAAAAATTAACTCACTCAAATTAACTAAATAATATCTTAAGTTTATTTTAATAAAAAACTAATATTTGTTCCAACACAACCAAGGATATTTGGAACTCCTTGAAACAAAAGTACGAGGGAACAACTTGAGTCAAACATACACAATTGTAATCTCCTTATAAAGAGTGGGAGGTTCTTCACATGAAGATCGGAGAATCAGCGTCAGACTATTTTACTTGAAATCTCATAATTGTCAATAGAAAGAAAATTCATCGAGAGAAGATGACTGACAATGACATCATAGAAAAGATTCTAATATCTATGACTTTTAAGTTTGACTATATTGTTTGCTCGATTGAGGAGTCTAATGATCTAGATTTTATATTCATTGATGAGTTACAGAGTAGTCTCTTAGTGCACAAGCAACGCATGAATGACCATGTTTGTGAGGAAGAACAAGCTCTAAAAGTCACACATGATGGAAGTTTTGGCAGCAGAGGAAGAGGATGTGGTGGCTTTCGAGGACAAGGTAGAGGAAGAGGTCGATAAAGCTTTGATAGATCAATTGTGAAATGTTACAATTGTCATGGACAAGGATATTACCAATATGAGTGTCCTAAAATGGAGGACATTTGGTTTCTTGACTCCGAATGCAGCAACCACATGTGTGGAAAGAAAGAACTTTTCTATCATATTGATGAGAAGTCTTGACAAGCTATGAATCTAGGTGACAACTCAAGCATGACTGTGATGACAAAGAAAATGCAAATTTTAAATAAATGAGATTGTGGAAGTAATCACCAAGGTATTTTATGTGCCAGACTTGAAAGACAACTGCTGCATCGGCAAGAAAAAAGATCTTGCTATTCTTATACAAAAAGGAGGATATTAGATTTTATCGTCGTGATAGAGGGTTGATTATAGAGACTTCAATGACATAATAAAGAATGTTTACTCTATTTGTTCAATCTCTACCAAAAGAACAATCCTGCTTCAATGCTATTACAGAAGATTCCGCAAGAACATGACATTGTCGATATGGGCATCTAAGTTATGGAGGACTGAAACACTTCAAGAGAAGGACATGGTGCAAGGATTGTCGGTCCTTAAAGCTCCCTCAAAAGTATGTGAAGGTTGTTTGACATGAAAACAACACAGAGATCCATTTCCTAAAGAAAGCACATGGAGAGCATCTCAAATTCTTCAATTTGTACATACTAACATATGTCGACCGATCACGCCCATCTCCAACACACAAAAAAAAAAAAAAAGGTATTTTATCAGTTTCATCGATGATTTCAATCGAAAAACTTAGATTTTCTTCTTGACTGAAAAATAAGAAGTATTCTCCATTTTTAAAAGATTCAAGAGTATGGTTGAAAAATAAACTAGTATATACTTAAAGGGGTTAAAAACTAATTGAGGCGGTCAACTCCAACGAATTCACTAGATTTTGTAATGAAAATGGTATTCAAAGGTAATTGACAGCCGCGCTTATACTCTGCAATAAAACAGCATGGCAGAAAGGAAAAACAGGACAATTATGAATATGATTAGATGCATGCTGACAGATAAAAAATGTAGCAAAAGCTTTATGGGTTGAAACAGCAAATTGGACGGCTCATATTCTCAATAAAAGTCCCACTTTAGCCGTGAAGTAGATGACTCCAGAAGAAGCTTGGAGTGGACATAAACCATTAATTTCACTTTTCTTAATTTTTATATGTATTGTGTATGTTCATGTTCCAGAAAACAAAAAAACAAAGCTCGAGGATAAAAGTTTGAAGTGCGTATTACTTGGAGTTAGTGAGGAGTCGAAGGCATACATATTATATAATTCAGTCTCACAAAAACTAATTGTTAGTAGAGATGTGAAGTTTGAGGAAGAAAATGGCTTGTATTGGCATAAAACTCATTAAGAAGAAGTTCTAGTTGATTTAGAATTGAGTACTGATACTTGTAATGAAGTTAAAAGCTCGGAGGATGAAGTATACAATGATGATTCATGTGAGTTAACACGAAAACACTCATCTACTCATGCTGAAAGAAGAATTAGGAGGCCACCAAGATGGATGTATGATTATGAGAGTGGTGAAGGTTTTTCTGAGGACGAAAATATTACATATCTAGCCTTGTTTGCAGGTGGTGATACACAAAATCAAGTTGCAACACGATGAGTTTAAGAGAGAATGTTAAAAGATTTAATTTAATTTGTGATTTTATTGTTTAGGGAGTTGTGATTTGATTTGATTAGTGTGTTAGAGATTACTATTTCTTAACTAAGTTTTTTTTGTTTGGGTTCCTTTGTATAACTATTTGCTTTATAAAGCTATTTCAGTTCTATCCCGCAATAGAACTTTTATTGTATATTAAATTTAGTTTTCTCCTATTAAACACTTTGAACACATTTATTTCTCTCCATGGTTCACAAAACACAATGAAAATGATTTGGTAGGAAAGCTAGATTAAAACCCTCCAACTTTCCTGTTGAATCTAGTCAAGTAGAAAAATATACGAAAATTGAAAGAAAATAGAAAAAAACATGAAGTCTGGAGTTGAAACTGGAATTGGTGCAGGCATTAAGAAGGAAGGACGCACGTCAGGCAAATTGTGGGCGACTGCTAGTTCTAACTCGAGCTCTGACTCAGATTTTGGATTCACAGCCTTGACGTTTGTATTCGAAGCTAGTTCTAACTTGATTTTTGTTTCATTTTTTTTTCCACTTCTGTAAATTTTCTGCTTTTGCAAAAATTTGCAGCTAACTTTTCGTCACTTTTGATCGATTTTTGACCCATTTTGATGGCCGACTCTTCCTTTTATCTACGTGACATTGTCCATTGTAATTGATGAACCCTTTGAAATTTTGGGAGGAGAAGTGTTATAGTAATTGGTATGTGATAGGTGACTCAGTGTGTGGGAGAGGATCAGAATAGAGGGTAGAAACATTTTTGTTTTGAAGGGATGGTTCTTGAATTGAGCCAACTGTAGGCCAAGCTAAGGCATCTATGGTTAAGTGAGACATTCAATTTTCAGACACAGCTAGGCCATTTCCAAGGTAACATTCTATAAAAATATTTAGATCCGTAAACAAATGGTGCACAATACATCAATGCAAATAGCCTAGCATCTGAGAGTCACAATCTCTTTGTCAAGAAGAAGGATGGTTTCTTGCGATTGTGTATAGACTACTGGTAGTTGAATAGGATAATCATCAAGATTAAGTATGTACGGTCACTTATAGACAATGTGTTTCATCAGTTTGCAAGAAGGTAGCTGAAACTAGTTAAGGATTATGGCATTGGAATCCTTTACCATCCCTATAAAGTAAATGTAATAGTCTAACGTCTTCTAGCTATGAAACTCTTGGGATTTGATTTAAAGAACCTTCTTGGAAAACAAGACATTTACATCTAAATTATCTTGGGATTTGATCTAAAGAACCTTCTTGGAAAAAAGACATTTACATCTAAATTATTTAAAAATCCAAAATGGATCACCTTGAAGATCAAGAGTAACGAAAACTTTTTTATGAATTTGTGATTCGAATCATTCTACGATGGGTTAATGACTCCAGCAAACCAGTTCTAAAACACAAGAATTTGTGTAAGTTAAAAACTTAGCTCTCAACCAACCTAAAATAAAAATTCTATTATTTTCATCCATTCAAATTATGATGTCTACAACGAAAGAAAAAAGTTTTATATAACCTTTTGACAACCTTATAGTATGTGGGTTAAATACACCCATAACCTCTATATTAAAATGGTTAGTTAATAATAGAATATGGTAATGCATGTGAGTACAATATATCTCCTATTAAAACTAACAAAAATTAAAATTAAAATTAAAATAATAAAATAAAATGTCGTCTAGTAACTATCCATGGACTAAGTTCGATAAATTGAACTATGATTTCATTTAAGGTAAGTTAAAATACATTTAACACATCTCCATCTTGAAGTTCAACATTTTACAACATGTAGGGAAGGACTCCACCATCTTCTAGAACTTCCTTTATTGAGCTCACCATAAATTGAATATAAATAATTCAAGAAGAACTTCCTTTATTGAGCTCACCATAACTTGAATATAAATAATTCAAGCTCGTTGTAGCTTCTTGACTCTTGTCTTTATTGAGCTCACCATAACTTGAATATAAGTGATTCAAGCTCGTTGTAGCTTCTTGACTCTTGTCCTTATAATTGGACCTTGAGATATGACAATTCCTTGGTCTTAGTAATTATCATTCTCCCCTTTTGAGAAGGATTCGTCCTCAAATTCTAGCCAACAATTTTATAAACATATACTCAAGAACTTGGAAAGGTCCATCTTCTTATGATAAAAGCTTAGATACTCTTCGAAATAGAAAAAATTTCATTTTGAAAATACACCCAAACTCAATGAAATTGGCCCTTGTATCAAAATCCACAAACTCTTTTAGCAACGTAGATAACAAATCAATGAGGATTAAAGGATTAAAATCATAAACGATTTCAAAACTAGTGCATTTACTATAATGGCAAACAATCCTCCCAAGTCATGATATTCTTATCAATAATAACCGTAAGATAGTAGTCATGGTTGGATTAATAACCTCGGTTTGACCATCCATTTATTGATGACAAATAGTTGAATATACTAGCTTAGTTCCAAAATTATCCCACAAAATAGGCCAAAAGTTGTTTAAAGATTTAACTTTGGGTTGAGTAACTATGCTTTTAGGAATGCAATTCAATGGTACAAAGTTTCCCAACGAACAAGTCGACAATATGTTTTGCATCAACAGTTTTATGACAAGAAATAAAATGAATTATAGTACTAAATCGATTGACTACCACAAAGATGATATCAATATATTTTCTAGTTCAAGGTAATCCAATAACAATTAGGAACAGGTGATAGAGAATATAAACCATGTAGTTGAACCCTAGACTTGCTTATTTACATGCTAAATGTCACAACCACACTCATGTGGCAGCGAGACAACGATTATGCGACACTTGTTCTAACTCGATGAAAGAGTGAGCTGTGTGAAAACCAAACTTTACAAACAATCATGACGTATGATCGAGCCTCGAGTCACATTTGACAGAAAATATTTTATAAAACGTGAGCAAGGAAATGTGCTAAAAAATATTCGAGAGAAAGAAATGTTATAGGCTAAAAGCAAATATGCAACAACCACAACTTTGATAGCATATAACCATGGTAAGAAAAATTGACGACTAGCCACATCCCCTCTTATTCATTTTGGGGTTATTACAGCCCTGGTAGATGTTACATGATTTTGGTGAACGATCATGCACCTCCATATTGACGTGGCACGAATAGTTAAGACTTAACTATACATGAAACCAAGTAAAAGAGGTTTGGAAAGGTTAAATCCTGCAACAACACCCTTTAGAAAATTATGACAGGGAAATTGTACACACCCGCCACATGCAACATGCCTTGGACAAGCATGATCGTGACATTTTCCCACTCAATTGATTAGCGTCTTTTTCAACCAACTCTTCATGAACTCAATGATATAGGATGAGGCTGACTTCAAGTCTCTCAATGTGCTTCCAGCTGATCTCGGCATTGAAGAGTTTATTTCAATGTACCAGAAACTGTTGAAAATTACTTTTTGATTCGTAATCTCTTTGCGTCTTCTCTATTGAATTCTCTCATATTTTCTTGGTTTTGGAATCTTCTTCATGGCATGAGGTCGTACCACCTCCTTATGTCAAGTGTCTTCCTAATTAGGATAGTATTGTTTCAAGTTATTGACATGGACAATAGGGTTAGTTTGCATCCATCAGAGTAATTGAATCCTATATCATTTCTTCCCAACCTTCTAATGACTTTGACTAGTCTACAGGATTTTTGCACCAGTCATTGGTTTTTGTTGCTTTTAAATGGGAGCTCATCTGACTTCAAATTGATCAGAACTCTTTCTCCATTTTGGAACTGTCATGGCTGACACGTTGATATGAACCACGACCAAGGAATTTTCATATCTCAAGGTCCAATTACAAGGACGAGAGCTAAGAAGCTACAACAAATCTTATACAGTTATATTCAAGCTATGGTGAGCTCATCAAAGGAAATTCTAGAAGACGCTGGAGACCTCCCTTATATGTTGTGCAAAGTTGAGCTTCAAGAAAGAGATGGATTAAATGCACTTTAAGTTGCATTTAATGAACTCCGCTGATTTTATTAAACTAGTCCAAGGATGAGTCAATAAGCACATTTTATTAATTGCATTATTTAATTATAGTTTAAATATTTGTTTGCTATATTTAAGCTAGTTTTAAATATAGAAGTTAAGGTTATATTGTAACCCACATGGGTTACTATATTCCACGGGTTACTGTATTCCACCATTAACTAGTCATTTTAATATGGAGGTTAGAGGTATTTTTCATTTACTAGCTCATTTAATTTGGGAGTTATATATCACGTTAAGGTTGTAAGGGCTATATAAAGCCCATTTTCTTTGATTAGACATCAGATTTTGAAATTAAGAATAGAATTTCTATTTTAGCTTTGTTGAGAGCTAAACTTTCTTTGCAAATTCTTGTGTCTAGAACTTGCATGTAGAGTCATTCAAGTGGTATTGATCAAACCTCTTATAGAGTGATTCGAAGCACGAGTTTAGAAACGAGTTTTCTTTACTCTTGATCTTGATCATCAAGGTAATCCATTTCATACTTTCCCTTTGGTTGATTTTCCATATCATTTGGTATCAGAGCTTCAGGCTCAAGATTGGATATATGTTTCCTTTGCGTTTCTTCTCAATTTGATGTTTATTTATTTTTATCTTTTTAGTTTTTAATCTACCCAAAGTTCAAAATTCAATATTTGCTCTATTTAAAATTTTGAGAGGGGAGAATGAGAGCTTCATTTGTGTAAACGAGTGTAAAAAGAGTGGCCTAAAAATTCCTTGAGAATATACTCGTGAGAGAGTGTTGTGAGGTCCTTTGTGTTTCCATAACTTATTTCTTGCAGCAAAGTTTCACAAATAGATTCGAGGACGAATCCTCTTGAAGAAGTGGAGAATGATATGAACTAAGGGACATCAATCATACAATATGCTTCAATGAAGATGTGAAGAAAATATTGTTGAAATTATCAAAAGATATTTCAATTCATGCCACATTGAAGAAGAATGAAGTTCCATGTGATAAATTTTTGGTGGATTATAATTTAGAGTTATTGTATTTCATTAATGTATTTTAAGAGTTTTTATTTATTTTAGGTTACAATTATATAATGTTAATTATGGCCATTAAGTATGAATGTAACCATTCTTGAAATGTCTTTAGTAGTTTTATTTTTGAGACTATATAAAGCCATGCATGTTGTATATGTAAATAGGCTTGGAAAATATAGTAAAAGAAGCATTTGTGCTCTTCTTTGGCCAATGGCTAAGTTTCTTTGCAATTCTATGTAGTTTAGGTTGCATGTAGAATCATCCAAGCTCGACATGATCAATCTTGCTTGTGAAGTGATTCGAATCTCAAGCAAGTGTTCTTGCCTTGAGATATTTGATCAACAAGAATCATTCAAGCTAGACATGATCGATCTTGCTTGTGGAGTGATTCGAATCTCAAACAATGTTCTTGCCTCGAGATATTCGACCAACAAGGTAATCCGATCAATTCTATCATCATAACTCGTTGTTGTAAATTATGATACCTTCTTCCATGGTCTCTCCCTCGCATCAAGCCATGACCAACCACATGTGGATTATCCTCGTGGTGATCAGAATTGTCGCCCTCATATGTATCGGTTGAGGGCGTAGGTATTGGAATCCTTTGTCGAGCTTGATTTTGAATCTCCAATCTGCCTATTCGATCAGTCAACTCTTCTATTCCTCGAATTAGTCTTTCCATGGTTCGTTGTTGGGCTTCTCTCAATCGTGCATCAGTAATGTCAGTATTGTCGTCTGGATTTTCCATGCTACAAAAGAAAGGTAAAAGAAAAAAAAAAGGACCTCACAAGCGCTCTCTCACGTGTATTCACTCGTAGATGTAGTTCACTCGTGTTTAACACTCAACACTCGAATCAATGTGTCACTCCCTTACAAACTCACCCTCACAATTGAGCACACACAAATCACACTCCAAAAAATAAATTGGGATGTGAGACAAGCTATGTTATAGAGCTAAGTGCAATTCAAAGTGAATAGACAGCACACTCGACACATACACAAGGGTATTGAAGGAGCAATCCGAATAACGACAAAGAAACGAATTAAAGAAAGAAAATGATTAAGGACTAATTTAGACGTAGTAACATATGAGAGTTACATATAATAATCAAGAGAAAAAAAAGAAAGAAATTTAACATCAATATGCTTTCTTTCTTTCAATGGTTTTTTTTTTTTTCTTCTGATTGGCAAAATCTAATCAATTTACCAACAAGAAAATTGATTTAGAAGATTTTTTTTTTTTTCTTCTGATTGGCAAAATCTAATCAATTTACCAACAAGAAAATTGATTTAGAAGATCTTAAAGAAAAACAAAGTGTTGATAAGATCTAGATCTAACACTTTATTTTTGTGATAGAACATGAACATTCTACACAAACTGAGAAAAAAATTATAAGAGACTTAAAAGAGATAAGCGCAATAAAACATATATCCGATCTTGAGCCTGAAGCTCTGATACCAAATGATAAGATAAGAAACCACTACAAGGGGAGTAAGATTCGGATTATTTTGTTGGTCGAATATTTCAAGAAAAGAACATTGTTTGAGATTCGAATCGCTCTACAAGCAAGATCGATCATGTCTAGCTTGAATGATTCTTGTTGATCAAATATCTCAAGGCAAGAACACTTGCTTGAGATTCGAATCACTTCACAAGCAAGATTGATCATGTCAAGCTTAAATGATTCTACATGCAACCTAAACTACATAGAATTGCAAAGAAACTTAGCCATTGGCCAAAGAAGAGCACAAATGCTTCTTTTACTATATTTTCCAAGTCTACTTACATATACAACATGCATGGCTTTATATAGCCTCAAAAATAAAACTACTAAAGGCATTTCAAGAGTTGTTACATTCATACTTAATGACCATAATTAACCATGGTGTAATTGTAACCTTAAGTAAATAAAAACTAAATACATTAATGAAATACAATAACTCTAAATTGTAATCCACCCAAATTTTATCACATAGAACTTCATTCTTCTTCAATGTGGCATGAATTGAAATATCTTTTGATAATTTCAACAATATTTTCTTCACATCTTCATTGAAGCATATTGTATGATTGATGTCCCTTGGTTCATATCACACGTCTAACCGGTCCTTCTTTTCATATGTCTGAATGGTCTACTCAAGTAAACACGAGGTACTTCAAAAGTTTGTCTCCATCTCACCCCTTTAGTGGAAGGGTGTTGGTTTGGGGTCTCTCCCCAGCATTTGGGTGATCACTAACAAGAGTCTTTGTGGGTCTAATGAACTTGACTTTCAACATGTCATTTAGATATTTGTAAAACTCAGCTAGCTCAGGTTAAGTTGTATGATAAACATCTATGGTAGGTAATCTCCCCCGACATAGAATCAATCTCTTCATCTATCTGCCTAGGTAGAGATAAATCCATTTTCTGACCTTCTAGCCTTGTGTCGTGGTGTTCATGTTGCGACCATGAGGTTTCTTTTAGAGTTAGCTCACTCAAGCTCCTCTCAACTATGACAATGACAGCGAGCGTAGGTTCATCTATGAGTAAGATCATTTTTCAATTGTAGTGCCGACATCATCTTCACCCCTTTTAGTTGAAGGGCTTTAGTCTGAATGATTGTCGAGTTGGACCCATTACTACTTAGCATTTCACTAGGGGCGTGGAGATGACTTTGAGTTCCAGTAGGAAATCTATCTCTAACATGATGTCGAAGCCATATTCATCTTGATAATCACAAAATCTATTTATCCAGTCTAAGTCTCCAGCTTGATCGGAGTTCTTTTTACCACTTCTGAGATAGGTAGGGCAATCAGATTGATGGCTTTCGTCTGTCTCGTAACTCGATGCCAAAGGATGTTCAAGCATTTTACTTCAATTTGCATCATAAAATTGTGGGTGGATTTAGAATTAACAATAGTGTTTTTAGGCGCTCTGTGGTTAGCCCACACCTTGACATACATAAGATCGTGTTCCAATGACTCTTTTATCTCTTGCACTCTCCTCTAAAGAGGAGATAAATACATTAGGGCCCTGTGCAGGGGTTTTCCATGTTTTCGATTAGCGGTGAGGTGGCTGAACTTGTCATAAATGGCAGAGGTTTACAATAGTACCTTGTGAGCTGGCTAAACTTTACCATGCATGAACCTTATGAATATGAATATGATGAGAGAAATTAGCAGAAATGACAATTTCGGAGACCTAAAAATTCAAGAAAAATTTCGATGGTTGGAGATTCAGTAGAACCAAAAACTAAAAACTTGAATTAGCTTCTATAAAATCACCTTAAGTTGAGCTGAGGTAGAATGAGTAAACCTAGATATAGCCTAAGAACAGCCTGTACAATCAAAATCAATGATACTTAATACTGAACTATCTTCAAGCTATTGAATATATTTTATATATTGTTTCATGCCACTTTAATTTTATTTCAATTGAGGCATGATAGAGCGATTGTGGCAAAGGTTCACACCAGCTAGAGGTTATGGAGATTTGGAATAGATCAATGTGTTGTCACCTTTTTTATATGTTTATGTGAACCCTTGACTTCTGTATTTCTGGATTCATGAACTATCTATGTTATACTTTTTTTGGCTTGTGTCATCTTGTATGTCAGTTGTATTTATATATTTTTTTTAACATTATTTAAATCTAAACTTTCTTTAAATTGATGAGTATTTTCAAATATTCTATGTGAATAAGTAATGGTCCGTAACTCGAGCCCTCAAAAAATAAGTCGTTGCGTTATATGTCAGCTCTGATAACAAGAAAAAGATAGATTCGAACTAACCTAGAGTGTGCCAAGATAGAGGTAGTAGTTAGGGGCGTAGCATAGTTTAGAATTTAATTGTTCTTAAAAGACAATGCATAATAGATACTCAGACGGAGGATCCCTACTTAGATTGATTATGGCAGGAAAAGAGGGCAAATTGGGCTTGGGGTTCTCCTTATCATCAGATAACGACCTGTTTTTCTTTCCAACAACAAAGAGATCAGAAAGGAGGTGTTAAAAGAAGCTCATGACTCTCCTTACACGGTAGATCTCAGTAATACAAAGATGTATCACAACTTGAAGGCTTATTATTCCTGGGTCTATGAAAAGGGACATAGTAGAATATGAGTAGATGTTTGACCTATAACCAATTTAAGACACTGAGGTACGTAGAGGCCTTCAACACTATTGCAACCCTTAATCAACACCTGAAGAATTGGGAAGATAGAGCAATGGATAAGACGAGGAAAGGCTACATAATTCTATGTAACAACTCAAGTCCATTACTAGCGGATGTTGTTCTCTTTGGGTTTTCCCTTTTGGACCTACCCTCGAAGATTTTTAAAATGTGTCTATTAGGGAGAGGTTTCCACACCTTTATAAATAATACTTTGTTTTTCTCCCCAACCGATGTAGGACTCCCAATCCACCCCCCTTCGGAGCCCAGTGTCCTTGATGGCACATCGTGCAATGTTTGGTTATGATACCATTTGTAACGGCCTAATCCCACCGCTAACAGATATTGTCCTCTTTAGGCTTTCCTTTCGAGCTTTCCTTCAAGGTTTTTAAAACGTATCTACCATGAAGAAGCTTCCACACCCTTATAAAGAAGGTTTCGAATTCTCCTTCCCAATTGATGTGGGATCTCACAATCCACCCCCTTCAAGGCCTAGCATCCTCAGCACTCGTTCCCTTCTTCAATCGATGTGGGACCCCCCAATCCACCCCACTTTCGGGCCCAGCATCTTTCCTGGCACACTGCCTCGTGTCCACCCCTTAGGGGCTTAACCTTCTCTCTAAAACATCTTCCAGTGTTTAGCTCTTATACCATTTGTAACGGTTTATGTCCATCCTTAGTAGAGAGGGTTGGGAACATAGTTGAG
This sequence comes from Cucurbita maxima, assembly GCF_002738345.1. Classification (NCBI taxonomy): domain Eukaryota; kingdom Viridiplantae; phylum Streptophyta; class Magnoliopsida; order Cucurbitales; family Cucurbitaceae; genus Cucurbita; species Cucurbita maxima. The sequence continues at coordinate 4,867,797 of NW_019272024.1, read as the reverse complement.
GTTCAACTAGGACTTTCATGGCAAAAATGGAAGATATGCTACAATCCTATGCCATAGATTTTGTAGAATAGAGTTCATTTACAATTAGCTACCTTGTTCAATGCATTGCATAGGTGGAGTTGTCGATTCGTTGTATTATATAGGAGGCACCAGTTGTTAAGCCTTGGATTTGTGCAATTTACAAATGCAACCCTACAAAATGATTAAGTTGAGAATACAGACTGCATGGGGCTAAGAGAATACGTGTGTACCTCGAAGTTAAAAAAAAACGACAAGTTGAGCCCAAAATTTATAGAATCATTCAAGAGCATGCTATATTAACACGAACATTTTTTTTTGGTTGACTTAATGTATCAAACCAAAATTAGAAAAAAAAAAAATTGTCCTACAATTAGATTGAAAAATTGGGGAGTTGGACTCTTGTATCAAAAGGGGCTTTATTGACTTACTTAGTCACAACAATTAGTCTGTTTCATCTCCGGATGGTTTGGAGAGCTAGTTAAAGAGTATATTTTCTGACAGCTCTAGTTCAGCTTCTTGATTGATAGACTCATATCATTTTCTACCATTTTTTATTTTTTGAGATGTGTCTTTATAGTTTTTGAAGCGTTTAAAGTTAATATGACTCATTTTCAACTAATTAAATTATTTAGAATTAAGTTTTGATTAAATCGAATATCAATGGAGCATAGTGACTTCGACTTAAGTCAATCGCATAAGAATCCAACCCTACCTAACATATAAGCATACCAACCAAATCAAAACTAAAAGAAATAATAAAATAAATAAATGTAATTGTCAAGATTGATTGAAAAGAAACTTATTATATGTGTGAATGTAAAATGGAATAAAGAAATTTGTGAGTAAACCGTGTTGTATTAAACTTAATAAGCAGAGAGTCAAATTTATTTGTGTTTTCTTTTATATATATTGCACTAATAATAATAATAATAAATAAATAAATAAATCAAGAAAAATTGGGAAACTCTCGACGGAGACTTTGTTGGAAGCAGTAGCGGGAGGCGTCCATCAACTCCGGACTTAATCTGAACATAAGAACACAAAATTCCATCTGATTGAGAGCGCCGTCGCCGTCGAAATCCCCTTCTCTCAACATGCCTCTCAGCTCCTCGTCGGAGTGATCTCCCAGCCCTAGCGCCGCCGCATTCCTCTTCAAGCTCTCCAAATTGATCACTCCCTTCTCAGGGTCCATCAGCAGATTGAATCCGTTGCAGAGTTCTCCGATCAGCCCCTCTCCCCCGAGCTTGCAGGCCATCTCCGGCAGCCAATCTTCGAATCCGGACTCCGATTGGGGGATTTGGTTGTTTCCGGCCATTGAGATCGATTAAGAGAGAAGTGGGGTTGGATTGATTTGGACTGAGAATGGAAAGAAGGGATTTTTATATAGAGAGAAAATGGGAAGATGGGGTTTTCCAAGAAGGAGAGAAAGGCAACTAAGGAACAGATAATGAAGGTTTGCAGGCGGGGCATGTTCTGAGAAGGTCCTGAGGGTATAACCGTCACTTTGGTAAATGATGGCTTGTTCTTCTTAGTCTTTAAGAGTGGTTGATTTGGTCTCTGCGTGGAGTAGCAATAGCAGTGAGAGGTGACGAGTGCGATGATGCCAACAATCTGAAGTCGAGTCAATGAATGGGCTACCCGCGGCCACACCACTTTAAGAGGAACTCGGTCATTGACTTGCTTGACCTTCCAATTTTGACCCTTTCAAACACTACAATATTCCTATTCCCAATTAAGCGGTATGCGGTATGCTTCTCATAGGCTCTTAACCCAAAGAGCCCCAAGGTTATTGAATGGAGACACGTGCTAATTGTCATAATTGCATTCTATTAGAATTCACACCCCAACACAATTGTGCAGTACTTATTCTCACCTTCGAGTAACTCTACGCCTCAGTTCAACAAAAAAATATTTTTGAAAATTGGGACAAAAAAGTTTTAGAAAGCGTTTGGGAATCAGTTTTAAGAAAATAATGTTCTCTGCTAAAAGAAAATAAGCAACAACCACACTTTGATAACGTATAACGTGGGTATGAAGAATCAACAACAAGTTACATCTCTCTATAGTATATTTTGAGCCATTTTAGTCTTGACAAGTGTAGACATGATTTTGGCGAATTGTGGTACACTATCGTATTAACATAACAAAATTAGTAAAGAACTAATTAACATGAAGGTAAGAAAAAGAGTTTGGAAAACGAATGCGGCCATAGGAAACACACTTTAGACAAGCATGATTGGAACATCTAACATGAGGCCACATGCAACATACCTTGAACAAGCATGACCGTGATGTCCTCCTTCACTCAATTGGTTGACATCTCTATCAACTAACTCTTCATGAACTTAACAATGTAAGAGGAGATTGACTTGAGGTCTCTCGACGCGTTTTCAACTGATATCATCATTAAGGAGCCTATTCGAGTATGCGAGAAACTGTTGAAAATCTCTTATCAATTCATCGACAAACCAGGATCCCTTCTACTTCCTTTTGCGTTAGCATTCTTCTTTCTGATAGGATTTTGTATCACGTCATTGTGCTTTGTATCTTCTTGATCGGGATAGTAACGTTTCAAGTTACTAACATGGATTCTTGATCGGGATAGTAACGTTTCAAGTTACTAACATGGACAACAAAGTTAGTCCATATCCATGAGAGCAATTAGATCCTATATGACGTCTTCCTAATCTTTTGAATGACTTTGAATGACCTATAGTATTTTCACACCGCCTAGCGGTATTGTCTTATAAGGTCTCAACCCTCAATATTAATTCATGGATGAGCATTGCCTTAAGGCAGCATGCCGCTTCATCGATCCGGATGGTTTTCGAAACAATCTCATTCACGCGTGATTTCAAAGTTTAATTCTGCCCAGAAACTTTCACGCAGGTAGAATAACTAATCTTCGATCTTTTCTAGTCAGTTAGCTTGAGACTTGCTCAGTTGTTTGTAGATGACTTATTTGTAGGATCAGATTCCAGGAGTCGATTCGGCTTTGATAGCAACTATCACAATTGCACTCTGTCAAGATTCACAACATGATTGTGCAACACATACTCTCACTGTCGAGTAAGTTAGCCAACTAGAATTTGAGTTGTCGTTGGCACAGGTGACACATGCTCAGGCCTCAAGCCTCATTCCCTAGAAAATATTTTAGAAAACAAGGGTAAAGAAAGTTTTAGAAAACATTTGAAACCGATCCTAAGAAAGCAATATTAATAAACTAAAAACAAATAAAACAATATGCACAACTTTGATGGCTTATAACTCAGATCGAAAGAATTGACAACTAATTACAACAAAATCTTTACCATTCTTTGGTGGGGTTTGAGTGAATATTATTAACAATTTCGTTTTCGATGGGTAAATTGTTTTTTTGGCAATTTGACGTGTTAATGTTTGAAAATACATGATTTTTTTACATACATTCTACAAAAACAATTGAAGTTTCCCTTGAAATCCAAGTTTGAAAATAGTCCTTTAATTGTTTAATTTTCAATTTAGTTGAACTTTGTTCCTTATAATTATTTTAATATTCTCCATATTCTTATCTTAGTCATTATTGTATCACTAAATATGTAGCTAATACTACATGAATATAGTTCTAGTACTTGCCGACATTGCATATAAATATTTATTCCCATTTAATAACTAATCACAAAATATTCTCAAAATAAGGATAGTTTATTAATCTTAAATTAAAATGTTAAAAAGTTGTATGAAACTAAATATGGTTCCTCGCAGCTGAATCAGTCAAACAGGTGGAACACCTTTAATTGGCTTCTTTATTGATACAAAGAGACAGAAACAGAGTAATGAATATTCAGGTCAATAGTCTTCTTTCACATGACGTTGAAACAGTCTTCTTTTTTTTTTTTCTTTTTTTTTTTTTTCATTAATGAGGGCCAAATGTTATTATTATTATTTTATTATTATTATTGTTACTAAAGAAATTTTTTTTTTTTTTTTTTTTTTTTTTCATTAATGAGGGCCAAATGTTATTATTATTATTTTATTATTATTATTGTTACTAAAGAAATTTTTTTTTTTTTTTTTTTTTTTTTTCATTAATGAGGGCCAAATGTTATTATTATTATTTTATTATTATTATTGTTACTAAAGAAATTTTTTTTTTTTTTTTTTTTTTTTTTCATTAATGAGGGCCAAATGTTATTATTATTATTTTATTATTATTATTGTTACTAAAGAAATTTTTTTTTTTTTTTTTTTTTTTTTTCATTAATGAGGGCCAAATGTTATTATTATTATTTTATTATTATTATTGTTACTAAAGAAATTTTTTTTTTTTTTTTTTTTTTTTTTCATTAATGAGGGCCAAATGTTATTATTATTATTTTATTATTATTATTGTTACTAAAGAAATTTTTTTTTTTTTTTTTTTTTTTTTTCATTAATGAGGGCCAAATGTTATTATTATTATTTTATTATTATTATTGTTACTAAAGAAATTTTTTTTTTTTTTTTTTTTTTTTTTCATTAATGAGGGCCAAATGTTATTATTATTATTTTATTATTATTATTGTTACTAAAGAAATTTTTTTTTTTTTTTTTTTTTTTTTAGTTCTTAAAATTTATTTTCTTAATCATATTCTTTGATATAGTTTTCACATTTTTTTTAATAAATATTTGAATGGATAGTAGAGAAAATAGGAGAAAATAAGGAAAAAATCAGATGGATATCATAGGAACCTTAAGGAAAATTTGTTTGGGTCGAGTTTCCAAACTATTTTGTTTCTTGTTTTAATTCTAAAAGATGGTAATTATTTTTCTTCAAAAATTCTTAATAATGATTTTTATGGTTAGGAAGTCAACTTTAATTAAGTTTTGATTTTGAAAATACTTCTAAAATGTTTGAAAACAAATAAATCAATTTGTTTTAGGCTCTGTTTTTCAGTTATGATTATTCTTTTACAATTTTTTTTGGTAGTTTTTCACGTTCCTTAAGAATATATGTAATAGTTAAAAAAATAAGTGAACGAACTAGTTTAACGGAGTCTCGGGTCGGGTCAGGTCTTGACTTGTTCATCGACCCAATGGTTAAATTCACAATATCACTAGTGTGTTGTTGGAATTCATGGAGCTTTTCGGCATTGTAGATCTACCACCGGAAGAGTCTCACCGGTGTTGTGTTCGTTGGAGAAGAAGAATTGAAACCCTCGAGTGACATGTGAGGAATAAGCAATCCAAGGGATCTGTTTGACATAGATTATAGATACTCCAAGTCCAGCCACTCGGTCCAGATGTCTTAGGCCACAACCCATGCAACCCAACCCAACTTCCACAGTCAAATCGATAGAAAGGCCTAGGCCCAAATGCACACAACGTTGTTGTGTTCAATGGAATGCCTCGACATGTCTGTTATTGTAATTATACGTCAAATTCTTCAAATGCGAATTTTAATTATAATAGGCCTCTTTCTTAGAGCAGCAATGTCAAGAAATAAAGTTTCTATAGATCCAACTGAAATAGAAATCGTACCAAATGTTCCGGTCTTACTACTATTACTAAATCATGCAACTTCTTAAGATTAAATGGATATTATAACTTTAGGGGTATTTTTACGTAAATTTCCATGGACCATAAGAGTCTAAAATATTTCTTCACTAAAAAAAAATAAATCAATATAAGGTAAAGTAGGAGGCTTGAGCGGGTGAAGGATTATAATGTCAAGATACAATACCACCAGAGTAAGACAAGAGTGGCTATCAACGTCCCTGAGTAAGAAGATATCTCACTACTGGCCATGACTAGAATACGAATATGGATTAGTAAACTGTGTAAAGGGTAAAAAATTACAGAATACCCTTATTGTTTTAAATGATTTCCACTACTAAAAGAATGATGGACTGTTGTGATCTATATTCTAGATGAGTGATGGGTGTTATCTTCTCATTGAGCTTGTTTGTCTACATGTATGATTTAGTTTTTGTTTTTAGTGCTTTGGATGATTAATAGAATATCTCAGTATAAGCTAGCACAAATGTCTAGATGATGTATATCATACTCTAGGTGATCGATAGGATAATCTCCATAGAAAAGTATGCATATGAGAACCAAGTAGGGTGTTACATCTAGAGCAATTTACATGTTGACCTAGGTCGGTATGCTTCCAGTAAATCTTACACCTCAAGATCATGAGTAGTGATCAAAGGTCTAGACCTGTGTGCACCACGAGAATGGATTAGCTTGAAGAGTTGGCACAAAACGTCATGAAAACAAGAGACAAAATTTAAACCGTATAGACACCCCTTAAAATCTAGTGGACCTACATGACATCCAAGAAGGACAAAGCTAGCTCTCCTAGCTGTTAACAGTATATACGGTGTCATCAGTACCAATACTATTGAGCTAGATCTAGGCTGGTTAAGGTAGTGCACCAAGGCGACTATTCGCCCAACCTTGTGGAAGAGCCGCAACGGTAAACCTATCCTGATAGGGGGTGCGGTGTCACATACGTTGACTTAGTAGCTAGCCAACACACGGGGTCACACCCCCTAGGATGACTTTATGGTTCTGTGGACGGGTTCGCTAATAAGCAATTGCCATACTATCGCACGGAGTACTATGAGGCCGAACCTATAAATATTTTTATACTCATATTTTTCTCCTTTCTTTTTTTAAGTTTTTGCATCCTGGCGGTTGAGATTGAGGAGCATTCGAGAGCTATGCAATCACAGAGGGGTGGTTCTGAACCGTCAATCCGTTTTTATATTTTGAGTAATTTGTATTTCATTTTGTAATTGTACCCCTCCCCCTAGCCTCATTATATATATATTTATATATTATTTTTTTTAATGTTTTTTTCAGTTTTATTTAATTTAAATCTTATCAAATTTTCATCTTTTATTTTATTTATTTATTTATTATATTTATGCACATTTTTTAAAAAAACTAAAAACCAAATAACTAAAATGAAATTTTCCACCCAATAAAAACACACAAGAATAGGGATAAGAGTTCATGTGAAAACTCAAAATTAACCTAGGCTTAAGATGAAAGCTAATAAAGTGCCCATGCTTTGTACTTACTGACAATGAAGCTGCCGGATGGATGGAGTCTTGATTTAGATTGTTCATATATCACAACACCTAAGAACATTGGTCAGAAGAATAATAAAGCTTGTAATTAAAGATAGTAGGTATCGAATAGGTAAGGCCAGGTTAATGATGGAACTGGAAAGTGATTGAAGAATGTCATGCATATTCATATGTATGAATGATATGTGATGCTATGTTATGCTATTATATCAGGTTATAATATATGCTAAGTTGAGTTAGTTGTATAAAATGTATAAAATGTTACGATGACAATAGTCTATAATGCATAAACTTTCATAAACCATGCAATGAAAACTAGGTTAAATTTGTTTTTATGAAAACTATGTTAAATTTGAAACAGTTAACAGGGATTATGTATGCATAACTCATAGATGAATGGAAGTTTGACTTGCATCCTAACTTATGTCATGATTTTAAGCTCTGAGAACCTCATATATATTTTTATGTCATGTGCATCGAAATACTTCTCTTTTATGATGAGTACGGATGCGTAAATTATGACTTACAACATTTATGTTTGTCATGATGCTTTGCAGGCTTTTCCCATTCGTGGTGTTCAACACAACTCGTTAACGAGTGCTAGCCTGACAAGCCAGTAGACCCACGTTTGTATGTGTGGGTCGTGTTTAGAGGAGTACTACACATCCAACTTTGCTCGAACGGCCTAAGACCATGTCATCAAGTTTTAAAGGATAAGTCCTACCATGTTGCATGTGTTTACATTACTCGACCCCGATAGTAAAGTTACTTACTGAGTATTTCTTAAATACTCAAGCCGCGTATTACTCTCATTTTTCAGGTAAAGGTAAGAAAACCTTGTATTGATGACGGTGTCACGATGAAGGTCATGAGACTAGTGTTAGGATAGTTGTATTTTTATCTTTTTGTAGCCTTAGGTTAGGTTAGGACATTGATTTATTTTTCCTATTCGTTTCAAATGCTACGTTATTTATTTTCCGTTCTAATGTTTTTATTTATGTTATTTTAAGGTTTTACTACAAACGTTTAAGACCATAACATCGTTTGAAATTATTTTAAGCGATTGTTTCTGCACTTATCAGTCATGACATGCATGTGGTAGCGACGTTATTGTAGTAGAAAAATAGGGTTGTTATACGTGAAATATAGTCATTCCAAGATTTGATTAGAGCCTAGAAATAGGTTACATGCCAAGTATTTTATACTCATTCATGCTAGTTTCTAATTCCAAGTAGTTCGAGACTTCTCGATGACAAGAGGGTATAGGAGTCGTGTGTCTCTTCATAATTGTATTTGTATTTGAATGTATTTAAACCTTTTTGCACTTAACAAACCTCACATATTTATTTTATATTTTGAATGTTTTTGAATTTCACTTGCTTCTATTTGTAGTATTTTAATTTTGGAGTCTTTTAAACCTTATGTTAGTATGTAATGGTTCGTGATTCTAAACATCGAAAAGTGAGTTGTTACAATAAAGTATCCAATTTTAAAACCCTCTCATTCTCATTCACGTATTATACCAAACACATTCTTAGCCTCATAACCTCATATAAAATAGTTGCCTATTTAAAGAGGTAGACCTACCACATTAAGCCATTAAGCCAAAGAGAGGACATTAATTTTCTACACGATACGGCCGCCAATTTGCATCTCCCAAAGAAAAGGATTTTCAATTATTGAAAATGTTTCTTAAAAAAAAGTGAACAATAACGGCGCTTGTATTTATACTTTTCTTTACTAAATATTAAAGAAATCATTCCACATGGCACCACAAATTGACCATAGAAAAATTTATTTCCACGTTTGCGAATGTGACCGAAGTTTAGTATTTAAATTGATATAATTATTAGTCTATAGTATTAATATAAATTGAGTTTCTCATAAAAATTACTTAAAAAATAAAAAATCATATTTGATTGGATGACATAGGTTATGATGTATTGCATATGTAATCAGAAAATAATTAATATGTTTTTATATCATTTACGTTTCTGTAACTATATATATATATATATAGGTTTGGTCTTTGTCCCTCTTGGAAAATGAATATATTATTATATTTTTGGAAAATTTATTTCGCTATTAATTTGCCACAACTGAATAGCCGCCTGCCTTCTAATCCACACCGTCTTTATGCATGTGCCCAATCAAAACCCGGTCAATTTATTATTTAATTCATTATTTTTTTTAGATAAAACAATTTATTTAATTTCACACCTTAAATTATCTTAACATTTTTTAAATATGTAACCAATATATCATTTGACGCCTACCATGAATGTCTTAAATGAATTACCAACCCAAAATGAATTATCTATATTCAATTTAATAGGATAGCAGCTATAGGTCTATTATTTTATAAAATATCTAAATCAGCGTTTAAGAATATTATTATAATCAATTATTTGATATTTAATTTTGATTATAACAGAATTCATTTACGAGACATTTTATTTAAATATAGTTTAATAGAGAAAAAAATGCCAAATATGAATTTAAAAATTTAATTAATGGATAAAAACAAAATTTGATAGCAAGCAAAGGTTGACTAAAACAGTTGTGCACGTACCAAATTTAAATATTAAAATGCTAAAATTTAATGGAGTTATTTATTTATTTAAAAACAAAATAATAAGGGAATATAATAAACCCTTATATTTAATATTTGCTGGTATTTTCTCTTTAGAATAATATTTCTTTGTCATGAAACTTTTGGAAAACAAAGAAGCTTTGGAAAAAGAGAGGGAAAAAAAGAAGGTTTTATTTATTTATTTTTAAGAAATAAAAATTGGTGAAAAGTCAAAATTTTGTAAATACAATATTAAAAAAATTAATTATAAGTTGAAGAGTAATAAAAAAAAATAAATAAATAAAGGAGTTGAATCTTCTAGAGGGGAATTAGGAATTTAAAAGGAGTGATGATGATGGGCGTGACACCTCCCTCCCGTCATTACTTATTCACTCAAACTTACTTACCTCAACATACCCTCATATATTTTTGTTTTTCTAATATTTTTAATTTACACCGATACTTCTTTACCCACGTTTGACTTATTATAGAAAAATTATAAAAATATTTTAAATTTATATTTAATAGTTCATCTCGGGCTATGATGATGGGCTTGTGTTGGTGAGGCTAGCCATCCCAATAGAGTTCACTGTTCAATTGAATTAGATTGAACGGTGAAGTACCTATTTTTATTATTTAATAACTAAAATTTTATAAATCAAATATTCTTAATTTTCATAATAATTTTGAAAGTGGGTTATAACCTATTGGAATGATCGGTTCAAACTTAGATTCCTGGTTTGAAGATATAATTGTGGTAACATTTACCTTTTAAAAATAATTTTTTTTTTTTTTTTTTTTAAAGACAAACAGCAGCAAAAAACAGAAGAAGAGAAAAGAAACGCATTTTCCATGGAGAGATAAACACGGTAAAAAACTTAATGGTTGCCGGTAGGCGAAGTAATATTATTTTTACAGTTAAGGAGGGGAGGCGGATCCTGCACCTATAAATAATCTCATTCATTCACCAACTTCTCCATCGTCAACCATTAATCAAAATCACAGACTTCAGAAATCTCCCACACAAATTTCCCGCATACCTCAAAACACTGCTTCAATGGCGACCAAAGTGTATATTGTGTATGTGCATCTCTCTGCTCTTCTTTTTTTTGTTTCCTTTTTTCGTTTCTAGTTCCGATCTTTTCTGATGTCCTTTGCCTTTGTTTCGCATTTCGATCGCTTTCTCTTTTTTCGTGTTCTTCTCTGATTTAAACTTTCATTTCCATGTCGGCGGTTGTTTCCTGATTTCTTTTGCTGTTTCTTGCTTTAATTCTTGGTTTTGGATCCTGTGTTCTTTCAATTTTGGTGGATCTCATTGCGATTTGTTCTTTCTTCTGACTATGCTATTGAGAAATAATGGTTTCGTTGGTATGTTGATATTGGTTCATTTATGTCATATATGCCTGGGAACTGGATCATTGTGGGAAGGATGCTTAACAATTGTTTTTTTTTCCTTCTTGTGTAATTTGATGGATTTCGTAGGATTAGTTCGGAAATGAGGTCTCATTGTGCATTTTCTCTTCTGGAAAATTCTTGACATTCTTAAGCGCGTAATTGAGTAATTTTCTGCTTTTTTTATCTTTAGATTTTATGTTGAGGTATCGGAACTTGCTAAGCACTTCATTACCATTGCTATTTAAAATGAAATTAGCCCAAGCGACAGGAGTAGGGAATGTTTCACAGGCCAAACATTCATGTTATGACTACTTTTATTTTGCGACCATGGAAAAATTAGATTACCGAGGGACCTATTCTCAAATTTCTAAAAGTTTGTATAATTAGTTTTAAATGTTGTCTTGCAGATATATATTCCCTTCCCATGAACCATTTAGAGCATGTCCTCCGTGGGTTCTTACAGAAAAAGGATAATTTAATAATTTTAGGAGTACAGATGTTTCTAACATTTGGGGCATATCTTATGTGCAGTTTTTTAACTTTGAACTAGACATGCTTAGCAAACTATATAGCTCTGCTCGTTAAGAAACATGGTTCTGTATCGAGTAGCTATTAACAGTGCCACCTCCTGCTCCCAAATGTAATCCTTTGTCTTCTGAGCTTTTTCCCATTCTTCTGATGCGGATAATATTCGTACACTGAGTAATGTTGATGAACTCATTCTTTTGGGGTGAAAACCCATTGTAAGCATGTATGAGGTTCAGTAATTGTACTTTTGAGCTTTGACTTGCCTAATTCCTTGGATATAACCAAATCCCAGTTGGAAAAATTCAGGTCAAGTACTTCACTTTATCGATTTTCTTGCACACTGATATGTGGATATGTTTATCTTCCTTGCATTCACCTACGTACCTATCTGCTAGCTGGTGCATTTACATGCTTAGATATTCCATATATCATCCAAGTGAGAGTTAGATGGGTTTGTTGGTAAACTCTTTGCTATTGCTATATGTGATCGTGGGAATAGTTTTTCCTTTTCCTTATTTTCTTTTGTATGGGATATAGGAATTTGAATGTGTTACAATAATTGAAAACATAGAGCATTGGTTTTCACATTGATTAGTTTGAATGCCACGTTCATTCTTGTGGAACCTTTATGAATGATGATAACAAAGTCTGGTGAACTTGTTGGACTCGTCATATCATAGTCTGGTGCTGTCAATGTTAGGCTGCAATGTGTAGTTACCTTGATTATTTTGTACAACAAATTAGAAACATTTCAAGACATATTGCACGACAAGTTGTAAGCTTTCACAGATTACCATGCAATGAGTAAAAAAAGAATCCAACACTAATGATAAAATCTGTTTAGAACAACTTTCTAAGTTCTCATAAACGTTTTTTCTATGCACTTAAAAACATTTTTTAAGCTCTTAGAAGCATGTGCTAAGTTGACAGTATAATAGATTGCATTTGAAAGAAGTAGTTCTTTCTAGGATCTAGATACCAAGCAGTTTTCTTCATATGGGAAACCTTGCCTTCCACCTTGTATTTTTATTCGTAATAATAAGATCCATTGCTACTTTTTCTATTCTGAAAAGTTGAACTAATGTTCTGCTCACATAAATGTATCCCTAGATATTTTGTGTAACTGGGCACTCCTATAGTTATGAAATCAATTTGCTGCTATTGCTACAGTTTCTATTCCATGTACGGACATGTTGAGAGACTTGCAGAAGAGATTAAGAAGGGGGCTGAATCTGTAGAGGGTGTTGAAGCCATGTTGTGGCAGGTAACGTCTGAAAAACTTACATTTGAATAACTTTTTCACGAGCATGATCTGCTAGGGGGTATAGCTTTTCAGTTTAAAGTCTCTACGTACACCCATTTTCTAGTGCCATTGACTAGTTTCCTTTTGATGACTAATCATTTCATATAGGCTTATCCAATTTGCAAAACGTTTTGATCCCTTTACTTTCAACTGTTCGTATAAAAGTTTGTTGTATTGTTCCTGCTGTAGTAGTCTTTTTTATTGTTCTTGTCGTTCTGCAATTCCATGCCTGACAAACTCTAGTCTAGGTTCCCGAAACTTTACCAGAGGAAGTCCTTGGAAAGATGAGTGCACCACCTAAGAGTGATGTACCAATAATCACCCCCAGTGAACTCTCCGACGCCGATGGGTTTGTTTTTGGCTTCCCGACTAGATTTGGGATGATGGCTGCTCAATTCAAAGCATTTCTGGATGCCACTGGAGGTCTTTGGAGAACCCAACAACTCGCAGGCAAGCCTGCTGGTATCTTTTATAGTACCGGATCCCAGGGAGGTGGTCAAGAAACTACAGCGTAAGTTCAACGTGTCATTTATTTTACTCTGATAAACTAAACACATCTCGAATAATATGAATTCGATCATAATTGGAATATCCTGAACTGAAATCAAATGCATCACAACAGGTTGACTGCCATCACTCAACTGGTTCACCATGGAATGATATTCGTACCGATTGGTTACACTTTTGGCGCTGGCATGTTCGAGATGGAGCATGTTAAAGGTGGAAGTCCATATGGAGCTGGAACATTTGCAGGTGATGGCTCGAGACAACCATCCACTCTTGAGTTAGAGCAAGCCTTCCACCAAGGAAAGTACCTTGCTACCATCACAAAGAAGCTCAAGGGATCAGCCTAAACTTCTGTTTACCATATCAAAGATCCTGTTTGAAAAACCATTTCCCATTTTTTTCACCATTTCAATTTCAATTTCCTTGCAATAAATCATTGGGTTGTTTGTTTGGTTTTGTGTATTGTATTATCGTGCATGTGCCTCACAGTATAGTCCTTTTAAATGAATACATGTGTGCTATTTAGTTTCAAATTCCTCATCATATGCTTTCTTTCCATTTTGGCTTTGCTGTTTATTTGTGTTTGCGAATACAAACAAATTCTCGGACTGCATCGTTATCACGGGAGCTCGAAAAGATTAGCAACCTTTTATCGGCCTTAAGAGGAAAGGATGTAAATTTCAGACATGGGAGAAGTCTCTCTCCAAGAAATAACCTCATCATTAAGCTCAATAAAGTCTTAACAAAAAACTACCCTACCATCATGGACCATTATATTCATATGCCTTTCCTGTCTCTTGGTTTCAGAAATAAAAAGCTTACACTAAGTCTTCCTTTTATGTGAACGAGTGAACTTGTAGAGTAGTTATGTATGATGGAAGTTAGTGATCTTCCACAAGATAATTTAGAATTTTTTAAATATGTAGCTATGTCTTTTCTTTTTCCACTGACACATTCAATGGTCCACTATGTCTTTTTTTTTTTTTTAAATGGTGAAATACAATGGTCCACTCTTCTTTACAACGTTTGGATTTCTCAAGAAATCTCGAAGTCACACCAAAACTAAGTAAGTTGTGTCTTCCATATGCTAAGAACTTAGGTCCTTAAATTTTATTCTTGAGTTTTGAGTTCTTGTCATGATCTAGCTCAAGGACCTTGGTCTTGGATTTTGATCTAAAGACCTTTAGATCTATGCTGGTGGGTTCTTAGTCTTAAGAACTCAAATCTTGATCCATGTTCAAGTTTACACAAATCATAAGAGGCTCAAGTATCTGTTCACGAAGATGAAATTGAACATGAGATAGAGGAAGTGGCTAGAGTTGGTGAAGAACTCTGACATCGAAATCCTCTACCAAATAGGAAAAGCCAACATAGTGGCTGATTCATTGAGAAGAAAAATGGCCTACACATATCACGAAGCAAAGCGTACTACAAGATGAGATGTAGAGGACTGAAATTGAGTTTATGGTCAGAGGTAAAGCACAGTTATCTATCCAACCCCCTTCGAAAATGTATCATAGACGTCTAGAAAACAAATATGCATCTTAGTAAGGTCTAGAAACATCAAGAGAGAGAGATCATAGGAATTTTTGGTCGCATGAGAGGGGATATTGATGTGGCAAAATCTTCTGTGCGTGCCTTAGGATGAGATTCTAAAATATCATGATTGAAGCCCACATTCCATCTTATAAATTCAAGGAGATCCTTGAAGTGCAAAGATGTACCAAGACTTGAAAGCCAGTTATTGGTGGCTAAGAGTCAAGAAAGAACTAGCAAAATTGGTGAACAGATGTTTGACTTACTTGCCAGCAGGTAAATGCCTTAAGAGAATGACCTATTCAGTTGTTACAACCATTGAATGTACCTGAGCGAAAATGTGAATAAGTTAACATACATTTTATCTTAGGTTTACAAAGAACCAGGCAACGCTTCAATATCATTTGGGTTGTCATTGACAAATTGGCCGAGATAACTCACTTCATCTTAGGCAAGGCCATATAACAATTAGACCAATGGATTGAGTTATAGAGATAGTCCATCTACATGGCGTGACAGTTTCCATCATGTTAGATTGAGACGACAGATTCACCTCGCATTTCTGGAAGAGTTTGCAGAAGGCGTTGGGTATGCGACTTAGGTTTAGTACAACTTTTCATCCACATACGGATGAAAAGATCAAGAGGATGAATCAAATTCTAGAGAATATGTTGACGAATTGTACTATAGATTTCACAAGTTGTTGGGAGAGCACTTACGCCTTATGAAACTCATCTACAATAATAGTTATCAAGTGACTATCCAAATAGAAATATTGGAAACTTTGTAAAGGCATAGGTGCCGAACTTCGATATTCTTGGAAGAGGTAGGCAAGCAACAACTTTTGAAGTCGAAGTTATGCAGGTTATTAATGAAGTAGTGAAGAAGATTAAGTCAAAAGATACTAACTACGCAAAACCGACAAAAGAGCTGCACAAGCTCTCATAAGAAAGATCTCGAGTTTGGCATGGTGATCATGTTTTCTTGAAGTGTTAGGATTTGGGGAGGATAAGTTTCTACTGAAGATAGGGCATGTGGCGTAATGACTAGCATTGCCAACCACCCTTGTTGCAATGCACAATGTGTTCCATGTCTATTGTGGAAGAAGTACACTTTGAACCCTCCGAACCCTACTGGCTCAGGATGTGAAGCAATTGCACATTGAGGGTACTTCCTTGGTCAAACTTCCGTAGGAAAACTATCAAAATGATGAGGTGACTTGGGAACGATGTGAAAAAGTTGTAACTCGAGCTCTTTTGAGAATAATTAACTTTTAGGGATGAAAGTTCATAAGAAAAAGAGAATTTGTAATACCCGAACTCAATAGGTATGTAAAATTTTCTCCGCTTTTCCCTTTTTATTCCAAAGTTTACAAATTTTATTCAAGTCCTTGGAGGTTGAATTTAAGGTTAAGCTAGAAGGAAAAAAAATGCTTAAAAATCCCCAAAAACCTTGAAATAATATAGAGAAGGTGGAGTCCAGGCAGATTTCCAAGAATGGTAAGAACATATTTTTCTCTGTACTTTGAGTGTGTTTGGTTATTCCTCTGGTAAATTATTAATTACAAAAAAAAAAAAAAAATTCATATATAAAGATAGATTAAGACTCACAACTCCAATTGAAATTTGTAGAAAAAGTTATTTAAATCCAAAGAAATTAGAAAAGATTAGGATGATAAACAATTTTTGTATAATATATGAGTTAAAGAAGTTACTAATTTATGCTCCAAATTTTTAAGTGATTTATTTAAGAGAATTGTTAGTGATTTTTAATTTGAGGAGAAAGTTTAGAAAGTTTGGTTAGTTCATTCTCTCCTGCTGCTCTCTATTCACACCAAAATTGAAATGTAACGATACACCTTACGAGGAGAGAGGAGAGAGAAAAAAAAAGGGACTTTCGGACTAACGACGCGCCACTGGAGAGTGGAAGCAGACGCGCCACCGGATAACGGATGAACGACGACGCATCCACTGGCGACAGTAGCCAAGCTCTGCGATTAGGACCGTCGGGACTTTCGGACGAGGAAGACGCAGCGGCTAGCGTGGGTCGACCCTCGGCATTCCGCGAGACGTCTCGGCCAGCGTGTAGCCCACCCTTCGCAGGCCGCGTTCGGACACCACCCCGGAGCCTCGTTCCCTTTTTGGCCCAAACCGGAGGCGCGCCAGAAACCCTGCGCCGGCGGTGTTCTTCGCAGCCATTGGTTTCTGCTCCATCGGCGGCTTCGCGAACCTCCGGCTCGACTAAGTGCAGCTTGGCAGTGCGACTTGGCGGCTCCACATCCGAATAGTATATCGATTCCTAGGTTTTTGACCATTCTGGAGCCATTCCCACCCTTGTTTCAACCATCTGAGGTCAGTATAACTCCATTTTTGACAAATAGCTTGCGATAGGGACGTACCTTGGTAGCTAGGCACGAGGGATAGTTGTGAAAGCGCTCTAAGTGTATCATGTTATCTTATAGGAGGTAGTTAAGCGCTGGAGTTAACGTTGTGGGTGACTTCAGCCAAGGCCAAGAAGGTAAGTAACCTTACTGCTGGCGTTAGTTATGTATGTATGTTGGTGCGTGCCCTGTGGCCCTTGCGTGCACCATATGTTGTTGCTGTATGCTAGGTTAGATGTTTCTTGCAGTGAAATGCTACGCATGCTATGTTTATGTATGTGATTCTGTCAGTGAATTGCTATGTATGCCATGTTTATGAATATGATGTTGTGAAACGGTTTGTTGCCCTGTATGTATGATGAGCTTGATTGACACGTCATGATTGTAACGAGAATCCCGCATGCCATGAATGAGGTGGCTAGTATGCTATGATATGCTTGCTCAATGTGGACCCAGTTATGCTATGTAAGGCGGCGAGGGGATGGAACGTTGTATGTATAATGCCATGGAGGTAAACCTTAAGAACCTCATGAACGCTAGGGTTATGTACCTAGGGCACTCCCCCGTTATGCTACTGATGGTATGGATGTGTATATTCTATATTGTGTTCGCCACGATATCCTGCAGGCCCTCCTTTGTCCGTGGCGTCCGGTATTGTATGTTATACATACCCGACCAAGCCAGGCCTAGGTAGTTCGGTGCGAGTTCGCCTGATGGGCCCACAGTCACACACGTGGGCCATGTGTGGGAAATTACCATGCATCCACCCCTGCCCGGACAAAGCAAGGGCCTAAGGCCATGGGAAGGAATGGAAGACAGACCCCTCTCTCAGTTTCGTTCTTCTAACACTGTGCGGCATGTATGGTTGTTATGTGTGGCATGTATGGTTATTATATGCAACATGTATGGTTATTATGTACAACATGTATGGTTATTATGTACGATGTATGGTTATTATGTGCGTTATGTATGGTTATTATGTGCTACATGTATGGCTATTATGTGCGACATGTATGGGTATTCTGTGCGACATGTATGTGTGTTGTGTGCGTCATGTATGTGTATCATGTGCGACATGTAGATGTATTGTGTGCGACTGCTTGTATC
The DNA here is from genome assembly GCF_002738345.1 of Cucurbita maxima. Taxonomy (NCBI): domain Eukaryota; kingdom Viridiplantae; phylum Streptophyta; class Magnoliopsida; order Cucurbitales; family Cucurbitaceae; genus Cucurbita; species Cucurbita maxima. Next base: position 4,849,390 of record NW_019272024.1, on the reverse strand, counting down.
TGGATGTATGAATATATGCTTAACCCCAACAGTGGGGCAACTTACTGGGTATTTCCTATAATACTCAAGCCACGTGCTACCCATATTTTTAGGTAAGGGCAAGGCTCCCCATGTACGGTTGACGGTGGGTGATGCGAAGGTCCATGGAAATCTCGAGGAGAGTCTGTAGTGTCGTGGGCGCCTTGTTGGATTCTTTTGGGTTCATAGTTTTGCAATTGTTCCTCTAGTTCTCTGTTGATTACTTCTAGGTTAGGTTGTCGTAATTGTTTTCCTAGGTATGAACTGCTTATATTGATGAATGCATTATCGTTATTGAGACTGTCTCACGTAAACTCTTGTCCTGTTGATTGGACGAATATAAGGTAACGTCGCTAATTAGGGTAGAGAAAATTAGGGGCATTACATAAATAGTATAGGGCTTAAGAATCTTTAATGCAAAGAAACTCTTCCCTTAAATATGTGTATTAACTTATAGGCACAATACGTGTTGGATACCATCGATAATGGTAATGTCATCTACCAAGTAGTCCTAGAAGATGTTTTTCTCATGTTGGCAGAGAAGGACTCGATAGAGGTAATGTGGGAGACGCTGCAAACAATGCATGTGGGTGTGGAACAGGTCAATGAAGAAAAATTATAGATCTTGAAGAATAAGTTCTAGGCTATCCGCATGAAGAACGATGAGTCAATAGATGACTTTTCCATGAAGTTAACGATGATCGTTAGCGGCATCCGTTTGTTAAGCGACAAGTAGGAGGAGATCTCCGTTGCCAAGAAGTTCTCTCGAGTTGTCCTCCCAAGATTCATGCAGACTGTTACTTCCATTGAGGAGTTTGATGACCTTAAGAACATGTCAGTTTAAGAGGTCATTGTTCATATTAAGGTCAATGAGGAGAGACTTCGTGGCTACGACAACCGAGAGGAGGAGAAAAGTTTCTTACTGACATAAGAGGAATGGCTCGCATGAACAAAAAGGAAAGATGCCACTGATTCTTCATTTTCAAGTACAAATGTACATGGCAACCACAACAAGGAAAGTAAAGGTCGTGAGCATGGCCGCAGTTATGGCCGCAGAGGAGGTCATGACAATACCTCAAAAGTCCACGACAATGCCAACCCCTGGATGGACAACAGTATGATCAAATGTTACTCTAGCGGAAAATACGAACACTATGCGGTAGAGTGATGCAAGAAAAAGCAGGATGATGAGGCAAACCTCTGTTAGGATCGCACAACAACGCACACACTCGATCTAGATAAACACAAAGAACAAAATAGAGAAAATGCAAGGAGAATATTGACTAAAGGTTTTGTATTGATGACTATAGATATGTACAATAAGAGACAATACAGAAAGTACATTTTCAAAGCTCTCCTTGAGTAGATATATATATGGTTTAGCTTACTATATATAGCTTTACCAGATATAATCATCTAGTATATATAACTATTTATCATATATAGTTTTTTTTACTATACATAGCTATTTAATATTTATGACAATTTGTATGTTATTTACTAAATATAGCTTTACTACGTATAACCGTTGACTAAGCTATAAATGAGCAACATGCTCCATAACCTAACAATTCTCCCACTGGTCAACCAAGAATTTCATTCTCAAATGATCATGAGCATCTTCACTGCACTATACTAATTGAGGCTTTGCACAACCTCAATATTCCAACATCAACACATTTTGTTAACATGTTTGCTAGATTATTTGCACCCTCTATCTTCTCCAGTCATTTCACCATCTTCCACTAACCTGCAAGTGAAATGGTATCGCCTTCCGTGTTTTATCTTTAAATGATAGACCGAGTTTCTCACCAAATGTATGACACTCTGACTATCTCTATAAAGAATCTTTTCGTGCTGCTTCTTGCCCAATTCTTTCCGATAGTCAGTCATCCATATCATCTCTTTTCCAGCTTCAACTATTGTCATGCACTCAGCCTCAGTACAACGCATTTTTGAAGCCTAGACATCCCATCATCCATGGCTTGCTCCCACTTGGTTGTATCCTTCAACTGTAGGGCCTCATCAAATGGCTCTGGTTCCCTTTCATCAGCAATAGATAGTGTAATGAAGATACATACATATCTGGTACTCTGATAATACTAGATGATCTTCTCAACACCGGTTCATGTGTAACTTGCTCTACCGCTGGTTCCTCTGCAACAGTCTCAGGAGTTTCTTGAGTACCTACTACAACATCACTAGGTAATTTTTTTCACAACTCAACCTCAACTCCCACATGCTTCATTATCTTAGAACCTTGCTCCACATCTAGTTCCTCAGCAGTAGTCTCAGGAGTTTCATGAGTATCTGCTACAACATCACTAGGTGAGTTTCCCTGCAACTCAAGCTTAACTTCTACTTGCTTTGTGGTCTTGGAACCTTGCTCCACATCTGGTTCCTGAGTAGTAGTCTCAGGAGTTTCATGAGTATCTGCTACAACATCACTAGGTGAGTTTCCCGACAACTCAAGCTTAACTCCCACTTGTTTCGTGGTCTTGGAACCTTGCTCCACATCTGGTTCATCAACAGTAGTCTCAGGATTTTAATGAGTATCTGTTACAACATCACTAAGTGAGTTTCCTTGCAACTCAAGCTCAACTCCCACTTGCTTTGTGGTCTTGGAACCTTGCTCCACATCTGGTTCCTCAATAGTAGTCTCAGGAGTTTCATGAGTATCTGTTACAACATCACTAAGTGAGTTTCCCTGCAACTCAAGCTCAACTCCCACTTGCTTCGTGGTCTGGGAACCTTGCTCCACATCTAGTTCCTCAATAGTAGTCTCAGGAGTTTCATGAGTATCTGTTACAACATCACTAAGTGNGTTTCCCTGCAACTCAAGCTCAACTCCCACTTACTTCGTGGTCTTGGAACCTTGCTCCACATCTGGTTCCTCAGCAGTAGTCTCAGAAGTTTCTTGAGTATCTGCTACAACATCACTAGGTGAGTTTCCCTACAACTCAAGCTCAACTCCCACTTACTTCGTGGTCTTTGAACCTTGCTCCACATCTGGTTCCTCAACAGTAGTCTCAGGAGTTTCATGAGTATTTGTTACAACATCACTAAGTGAGTTTCCCTGCAACACAAGCTCAATTCCCACTTGCTTCGTGGTCTTGGAACCTTGCTCCACATCTGGTTCCTCAGCAGTAGTCTCAGGAGTTTCTTGAGTACCTGCTACAACATCACTAGATGAGTTTCCCTGCAACTCAAGCTCAACTCTCACTTACTTCGTGGTCTTGGAACCATGCTCCACATATGTATGGACCATTTCCAACCGCACTTTCTTCAATTCTCTGGCAGTTCTTGTGAAGCTAACTCATTTCTACTTACTCATAACATAGTTCTAACAACGACCCAGATCAACAAATTTCAGATCTTCTAAAACTTCTTTCTCAGCCAACATCCTCATTTCTTTCACGCTCATATGTCCAAGTCTATTGTGCCATAGACTTGAATTTGAAGCACTCTCAGCAACAACTGCTATGTTCATACACCCTGCAGTGGTGTATAAGGTTTCAGATTTTGTGCCACGTGCTACCACCATAGCACCCTTCATAATCTTCCACGAATTCTTCCCTAACTCTGTTGCATAATCTGTGCTGTCCAACTGACTAATAGAGATTAGGTTCTTCTTGAGACTAGGAATATATCTGACATCCTGTCCACTGATTTCCTGCTGGAGTTTTTATGCAGATATCCCCTTTTTCTTTAATCTCCAAATCTTTGTTGTCGGCAAGATACACCTTCTCGAAATTTCCAAACTTGAAATTTCGGAAGAACTCTTTATTTGGAGATGAATGAAAAGATGCACCTGAATTCAAAATTCAGGATTCAATCGAATTGTTTACACTGAGGATTAGAGCATCCCCAATGTCTTATGCTGAATATATAGAATCATCGTCATCACCAGATTTGTGATTATGCTTCCTCTTTGGTCTTGTACAATCTGTCCGAAAGTGACATTTTTCTCCACAATTCCAACACGTTACGTTTGGTCTATATGAAGATTTTTCTCGGTTCTTTGATTTTGATCGCCCTTTGTTTGAGCCCTTCGGTTTACTTCTTCCCCGTTGGTCAACACTAAGAGCACTACCAAATGAATTTTCAATTTCTCGTTTGCAATTAATTTCGCTGAGAACTACATCTCAAATTTCATCAAACTTCAGTTTATCAGATTCTTAGGAACTTCTGATTGTGGCAACAACAGTATCCCATGACTCGGGTAAAGACGACATCAAAATCAATGTTTTAATTTCATTCAAAAAATTAATCTCCACCGAACTCAGTTGACTTATGATCATATTGAATTCATTTATATGATCAATAATAGATCCACTTTCAGACATTTGTAGATTGAACAATCTTCACATTAAATACACCTTGTTCATACCTGATGGTTTTTGTACATATTTGACAATGCCTTCAACAGATATGGTGTTGTCTTTTCCTTGATGATGTTGAACGCCACGTTTCTGGATAGCGCCAACCGGATCAACCCTAAGGCTTGTCCATCCTTGAGCTTCCACTATTCCGTGGTTATGGTATTCGGCTTCACCCCCAATAGGGATTCAGGAAGACCTTTTTGATACAGATAATCTTCAATCTGCATTTTCCAGAAATCGAAATCGGATCCACGAACTTCTCAGTTCCAATCTTTGAACTTTCCATCTTCACAAATCGTGGTGACTTCCGCTTAGCTCTAATACCAGTTGTTAGGATCAGACAACAATGCACACACTCGATCTAGATGAACACAAAGAACAGGATAGAGAAAATGCAAGGAGAATAATGACTAAAAGTTTTGTATTGATGACTATAGATATGTACAGTAAGAAAGAATACAGAGACTATAGAGTTCATTTTCGCTTACTATATATAACTTTACCAGATATAAACATCCCCTATATATAACTATCTACCATATATAGATTTACCAGATATAACTTTTTACTATAAATAACTATTTACTATCACAATTTACTTTTTATGTTATTTACCAAATATAGCTTTATGATGTATAACTAAGCTATAAATAAGATCACGATTTACTTTTTATGTTATTTATCAAATATAGCTTTATGATGTATAACTAAGTTATAAATAAGCAACAAGCTCCATAACCTAACAATCTCACATTCACGCATGACCAAGAGCTCACACTAATATTTGTCGGCTCCATAACCTAACAACCTCACATTCACGCATGACCAAGAGCCCACACTAATATTGGTCGAGAAGATACCCAACCTATTGATGCTTAACGAAGAGAAGTTTATGGTAAACCTTGTCACAAAAGAAGAAGTCCAAGTGAAGACCAACATGTGGTACCTAGACAAGGGAGCAAGCAACCACATGATTGGAGATTAGGCAAAATTCTAGGAGCTTGATGAGAAGCTCATTGAAAACGTGAAGTTTGGCAAAAAATCAATTGTACCAATTCAAGGCAAAAGATCCATCTTGTTCTAGTGCAAGAACAGTGACCAACATCTACTAACGAAAGTATATTATATCCAAAACTTGAAGAGTAAAATTATCATCCTTTGTCATATGATGGAAGAAGACAGCAAAGTGGAGTTAGTTGGTTCGTTCCTAAATGTTTGATAGAAATGGAGGCTTGTTTATGAAGGTAAAACGGTTGCATAACTGCCTATACAAGATACTAATGAAGACCAACCAACACATCTTTCTATTGACGGTACTTGTTGTTAGATAAAACCTGTGTTTTTTCAGTTGTTCCTAATTTAGATTCACACATTTGCAAACTACCTCCGTTTGATCATTTGACAAAACACGTCGGATGGATCACCAAAGTTTTACATTGAAATTTTGTAGGGAGTGACACAAATTTAGTTGGCCACTCTCCGACCATTTTTAGGATAATTTATATTTAAATAGAAAATCTGTTCAGAATAGGAAACTACCTGATTTTTAAACGCAGTCAAAATTTCATCATTCTCTCTCTTTTATTTTAAGCATTTTTCTTCTAACAACCTCCCGTCGACGATTTCCTCTCACCGAATTTCTCTGGCTGATTATCGAAAAACAACAAGTGGTATCATAGCCAAGTTGAAGTCATCAGTGTATATCATTGCGGAGGAGCCAACCTATCAACAAACAAGTTGAATAGCTTAAGTGGTTAGAGCATTGACCTAACAACACACAGGTCTCAAGTTCGAGTAAAAGAAAATTCAAAGTGTAAAAACACACACAATATGGGGCCCATCTAGGGCAGGCTCACTCCTCACTCCACGTCGATATCTCTCCATCACCACCACGGGAGAGGCCGGTGGTGATGGGCGTTGATTTATCGTTGAACGGGGGTATAATCCAATATTGACAAAGCCCAACCATAACGAATGGATCTTGGTTGATCGTGCGCGTCAACCTCAGGCGCAAGGGGTTATGGCATGCCGTCGAGCCAGAGGAAGGAGAAACGATTGAGTATCGTGTGAGGATAGGCTGGTGATCGCTGCTGATCGTAAGATCTGTCTGAGCAGGAATTGCTGGAGCGCAAGCTTAAGGAACAAGGAGAAGGCCGAAAAAGGCCCATGTGGCTCAATCCGAGGAGGACGAGCCAGCTCACATTGTCGATTCCAAATCCACGGAGATGGAGGTAGGTAATCGACGGCCATGTTGAACTCGATAAAGAGCTCCAGCTGGTACGATGATGTTGAACTAGGAGGAGCCAGTGTTCACTCAAATCGGCGAGCGAGACGAGCAACACAAGCACCGACGATGGATCCTAGACACATGGACAACAAACCATATGACCGGGGCTAGATCTGCGTTCTCCGAGCTTGACTCGGGGATCTGCGGGACGGTGTAATGGCGACGACTCCGTTGTCGAGATCGAGGCAGACCATAATCCAAATCAATTCACGGTGAAGTACCTCATCACCGAGCCGGAAGAAGGAGGAGCCCAGCATCAGCAGCCGTCACCGCCGCCAGCATGTGCAACCCCTGAACCAGTGGAATTCGCAACACCACGAACTGCAGATTCGACGCTGGATGCCGATCACGATACAGATCTGGAGGTCAGGTACCGAAGAATGAACGACCTAGTAGGAGGAGGTGAACCACCTGGATTGGTAGTGCGCGAGCTCGAAGAAGTGGCCGAACAACATGCCATCAATGCCAGATGAACCGAACACCTCCGCCGAAGCAGAAAAGAACCCGTGCTGGCTGAAGGCAATGCATGCAGGAGGAGATGACATCCATCACCGAGAACCAGACGTGGAGTCTGGAGGATATGCCGCCAGGGCCGAACTACATGCCATCAATGCCAGATGAACCGAACACCTTCGCCGAAGCAGAAAAGAACCCGTGCTGGCTGAAGGCAATGCAGGAGGAGATGACATCCATCACCGAGAACCAGACGTGGAGTCTGGAGGATATGCCGCTGGGACACTAAGCCATAAGGGGGCTCAAATGGATCTTCAAACTGAAGCGCAATGAAAAAGGAGAAGTTGTGAAGCACAAGGCCCGTCGGTGGAGAAGGGCTATGTCTAGAAGCAAGGAGTGGACTTCGAAGAGGTATTTGCGCTAGTGGCAAGGTTAGAATCCGTTCGTTTCTTGCTGGCAATTGCGGAACATTACTCTTGGGAGGTTCACCATATGGACGTAAAGTCTGCTTTCCTTAACGGAGAGTTGAAGGAGACCGTCTATGTCCGACAACTACCTGGCTTCCTGGACAACGACAATCCCAACAAAGTACTGCGCCTGCACAAGGCACTCTACGGGCTTCGACAAGCTCCACGAGCCTGGAACGCGAAGTTCGACAGTACCTTATTGTCACTGAAATTCAAACGTTGCGCCTCTGAGCATGGCATGTACACGCACGGCCATGGCAAGAAGCAACTGATCGTGGGAGTGTACATCGACGACCTCATAATCACTGAAGGTATCGTGGAAGTCCTCAGAAGGTTCAAGAAGGAGATGTCGAATAACTTCGAGATGAGCGATCTCGGCGTGCTCAGCTACTATCTCGGCATCGAAATGCAACAAAATTCTACCTGAATCTCCATCTGCCAAAGTGCATACGCGAAGAAGCACGCACGGCCAAAATTCTACCTGAATCGCCTCTGAGCATGGCATGTACACGCACGGCCATGGCAAGAAGCAACTGATCGTGGGAGTGTACATCGACGACCTCATAATCACTGAAGGTATCGTGGAAGTCCTCAGAAGGTTCAAGAAGGAGATGTCGAATAACTTCGAGATGAGCGATCTCGGCGTGCTCAGCTACTATCTCGGCATCGAAATGCAACAAAATTCTACCTGAATCTCCATCTGCCAAAGTGCATACGCGAAGAAGCTGCTGGACACAACTGGGCTTGTGGACAGTAATCCTACAAGGACGCCAATGGAGGCCCGACTCCAACTAAGGAAGGCCGGCACTACGACGACAGTCGACTCCACCAATTACCGCAGCATTGTCAGGAGTCTGCGCTATCTGGTAAACTCTCGTCCTGACAGTCGACTCCACCAATTACCGCAGCATTGTCAGGAGTCTGCGCTATCTGGTAAACTCTCGTCCTGATCTTGCTTATTCTGTTGGATATGTGAGCCGGTTTATGGAAGCACCTAGGGAGGAGCATCTAGTGGCTGTCAAGCGCATCCTACGCTATGTAGCCGGAACCAGAGGCTGGGGTGTAAGATACTGCGTAGGGAGCGGAAAAGAGAAACTCAAGCTGGTCGGCTACAGTGATAGTGACATGGCCGGTGACGTTGATGATCGTAAGAGCACTAGCGGAATGATCTACTTTCTCTTAAGCGGCGCAATCTGCTGGCAATCAACAAAACAGAAGGTAGTTGCTTTGTCTTCTTGCGAAGTAGAATACATCGCCGCTTCGATGGCAGCAACACAAGGGATCTGGCTTGCGCGACTAATGGAAGAACTCATCGGGAGAGAAAGTGATCCACCAATGCTATACGTAGACAACAAAGCTACGATCTCTCTGATCAAAAATCCAATTTTGCACGAACGGAGCAAGCACATAGAAATCAGATTCCACTACATTCGAGAATGTGCAGATCGAGGGCTCATCAAGATTGATTACATCCGAATAGAGGAACAACTTGGAGACATCTTCACCAAGTCCCTGGCGCGGGTGAAATTTGAAGTACTACGCTCAAAGAACGGAGTTCAAATAATAAGGTAGATATACCATAGGTTTTAGGAGGAGATTGTGAGATAAAACTTGGGTTTTTTCAGTTGTTCCTAATTTAGATTCACACGTTTGCAAAATACCTTCGTTTGACCATTTGACAAAACACGTCGAATGTATCACCAAAGTTTTAGACGGAAATTTTGTAGGAAATTTTGTAGGGAGTGGCACAGATTTAGTTGGCCACTCTCAGGCCATTTTTAGGATAATTTATATTTAGATAGGAAATCGGTTTAGAATAGGAAACTACCTCATTTTTTAACATAGTCAAAATTTCATCATTCTCTCTCTTTTATTTTAAGCATTTTTCTTCTAACAACCTCCTGTCGACGATTTCCTCTCACCGAATTTCTCTGGCTGATTATCGAAAAACAACACTTGTAGACCCAGGTTAGCTATGACATGCAAGACTTGGACATGTAAACTTATGGCTCTCAGTAACTTATGGCTCGGTCACAAGCCCAACAGTTTGAAGTGGGTATTTAAGTTGAACAAGATTAGTGAAGGAAATCTCATCTAGCATAAATTAAGACTTGTGGCGAAGGGATACATTCAACGACAAGGAGTTGATTTTGAGGTGGTCTTTGTGCCTGTGGCTAAACTTATTACATGTATGCTTTATCCCTATAAATGCGTACTACATGTATGCTTTATCCCTATAAATACGTATCACATGTATGCTCTACTCACAAAAATAAAGAGAAATAAAAAGCATAGCGCTTAAGGTTCTTCGGTTTAAAAAAACAACTCTCTCCTCAAATTGTTCTTTCTACTTTATTTATTTGTTTCGGTATATGCCGATTGTGAACCATATCAAACAAAATCTGCAGAAACTCGTGTTTGAGGAAGATGAAGCAATCCGCTGTAGACACGTGTTAACCATAGAAAGGAATGACGTTGACTATCAAGGAGGACACACAGTCACATGGGGGAGGCATGCGACACGTCGTAATGCCAATGGGTTACCCAAACTGGTTAAACTTACCCATAATATTTGCTTCTTCTCCAACCCGATACCGACGCACCAATCTGCGAGTGCCAGTAGGTTAACTTAGTAATTGGTCGGCGTATGGAGGGTAGCTCCCCCAAACAAAAGTGAATTTATAGTCCTTTGGGAGAGTTTGATTGATATCTTTTCTTGGATGGTATTAAGATTAGCAGATAGTATACTATCCCATTAAAACTTTATGAGATAGCATTTCAATCTAGGACGCCCGCTTGTGTGCCGCATAGGCAACAAGCTATCTAAGTCAAAGAATAGGAAGGGTGGTTGGATAACCTGTATAGATCCTTTGGGGTAATTCATACAAGAGATTTTTTCGATATTTTGGGGCCTCCCTAATTTCTTTTTTAGGTGAATGATGTTGTTAGTCAAGGTAAGGGGGTGCACGGGAGCTCTACATCCGCAAAGGGGTGTCTACCTGGGACGTCTATGTTCTCTGCATTTCCATGGGTTTTCATTACATTTCCTTGCTTGGTAAATGTTTTCCTTTGTAAATAACTTGAAAATTACTTATCGCACTTGATTTAAGAAAAGATGTTGAATGACTTTATGCTTACGACATAGTTACTTTTGTATTGTTCATTGGTCATTATCCGTATTTTTGAAGCCTCCAAAATCGAATCATGACATACTAATAGCCAAAGCCTTAACCGATCCAGAAAGCTCTCGAATCACCGGGTGTTGAGTTTTCTAAAATTTCTATTGAAAAATTTTCCTTCATTCATCCCTTTGTCGACTCTATCCTTCAATTTCTATGGTTGGATGTCTAGGTGGTATAGTCCAATAGGTCCTATCAAAATTGCAGCTTACATGGGCAATGGATATCCACTAATTGAAGATTTTCTCCGGTGAGCCATTTTCTAAACCGAATCTTGTACAACAGGGGCAATTTTGAAAATATCAGATCAAGTCCTTTGAAAGTTTCCAGATTTAAAATTTCTTTTAAAAAAATAATTATTCTTCACCTTACTTCAGCCATTTTTTCGGTCTAGAGTCCATTGAGATCTTTTTTTATAATTAATTAAAAATCTATGAATTTTGCTAAAATTTATCAAATTACTATTATGCCCACTTTTCTTTCCAACTTACCTTCCAACTTCTTTAGGGCCTCTCTAATCTTTACTTGGGCATCAAAATTCCTTTATTGTGTTACAAATTCTCTCCCTCATATAAGAAATTTTGAGTTCACTAATTTTGGGTTAACTCCTCATACGGTTTATTTTTGGTGGGAACCATATTTTTAGTCTTGACTTATAAGTTTCTTTAGTACCCTTTTATGGGTTCTTCCTTCTCCTTGGGGAACAGCACCGGAGTATCATTATGACGTCCTAGATTCAAGGAAACTCCTGCAACTACCACCTTACGTTTCCTTATTCTTGACTAAGGTTATCTTTTTAGTATTTAGAGTCTTGAAGGCAGTTTTCCACCAAAATTGTACCTTTCCCTTCAACATATATATGGCGTGGCGCATTAGACCTAGAACTTTCGAATATTTAATGTATTAAAAAATTTTCTCTATAACTTCTAATCGTGTTTTAGCTGCCACAGGATTTATCTTTCCTCCATCAAATGTGGGTAGATCGAATTTGATATGAACCAAAAGACATCAATCATACAATATACTTCAACGAAGATATGAAGAAAAAGTTGTCAAAATTATCAAAAGATGTTTCAATTCATGCCACATTGAAGAAGAATGAAGTTTGATTGTTATAAATTTTGGGTGGGTTATAATTTAGAGTTATTGTATTTCATTTATGTATTTTAAGACTTTATTTACTAAAGGTTACAATTACATAATGGTTAATTATGGCCATTAAGTACGAATGTTACAACTCTGGGAATGACTTTAGTAGTTTCATTTTGAGGCTATATAAAACCATGTATGTTGTATGCGTAAGAGATTTGAAAAATATAGTAAAAAGAAGCATTTGTGCTCTTCTTTAGCCAATGGCTAAGTTTCTTTGCAATCTTTGCAATTCTATGTAGTTTAGGTTGCATGTAGAATCATTCAAGCTCGACATGATCAATCTTGCTTGTGGAGTGATTCGAATCTCATGGAAGTGTTCTTGCCTTGAGATATTTGATCAACAAGAATCATTCAAGTTAGACATGATCGATCTTGCTTGTGGAGTGATTCGAATCTCAAACAATATTCTTGCCTTGAGATATTCGATCAACAAGGTAATCCGAATCTTACTCCCCTTATAGTGGTTCCTTTTCTTATCAGAATTTCTTGAAGTCTCTTTGAAAGTGGGACTTATTGGCCTCAACAATTTCATTATTGTCCTCGTGAAGGACGGTAGAGCCTCTAGGGTAAATGTAATCATAGGTTGTACTAAGGGTGTCGCCTGACTAGGAATGGGTCCTTGTTGAGTTTCTGCCTTTGTGTTCTAAGTCTTTGGATACCCCTTTTGTAGAATTTTTGAAAGTCAACCTTCTAGTAGGTGTCATTCTCTTTGGATGCTTGAATTCATCCTAAAAGAATATTTAGGGTTATTTACTTGTCTTTGTCATCTCAAGTCTTATCTTGAACAAGTAGCCATAAAATCATGCAAACCAATAACTTAAAATCTCTAAGTCCTACCTAAGTTTATACTTAAGTCTTAGAGACTTACTTGCTTAGTCACAGCATGGCGTCTCTCGAGCCAGGCCCTAGAGATGAAGTGACTCTTTTTTTCGACAATCTATAGGGCCTACAACCTTAGTGCTCTGATACCAATCTTCTACGACCCAATTTTTAAGTTCTCCAAAGTACGAATCACAACGTACACTAACTTGACGGAATAAAAATACAGATATAATTTTTCGTGTATTGAAACAAGGGACTTAAAAGAGAATTTAAAACATAAAACATATATAGATGGCATAATTACATTTATCCAAAATAAAGTTTAAGTTTAATTAGACGGGGGAACGAAATTCAAAACAACTTACAAAATATACTGGTTATGAGTTTAGCTCTCTAGGCAGTTGTTCCATAGTTACTCCCGTTCTCAATTATCTCCTAATTATCATCCGAAAAAAATGTAAAAACTAGAGTAAGTAGCCTACTTTGAGACTTGTAATTGTGTCTATAGTGGATGTTAGAATACTACATTCTTATCCTGCTCATATGGCACGATGTAAATGTTTAAAGACCTTAGTCCTTAGGATCTGATTATGTGTTCTAATTTTTTAATGTAGTTTTATTCTGAGGACCTTGTTCTAAGTTTCATAAGCATAGTTCTTTTCTAAGTTTTTTCATTTAAGGCTCTAATTTCATCCAATAGTTCTATTATGATTTCTTAGTGCTTTATATGCCTAGTCCCTCCATACGTACTCATATAATCCTTCACCCTTGTGGGTTTATGGGTTTAAGGACAGTTAATACCATCAAACTGTCCACTTCTACTCTATCAACAATACATGAGCTCTAGTTCTAACTCATGCACTTGTATCGTCCTTTGCCTTGGGTGGGTTTAAGGAGAGTGGATCCCGTCAAGCTATCCACTTTCGCTCCATACATAATATATTACGTTAGTCCTAGCTTTAAAACACTCCTCTATAAGATTTGTTGGGTCTTATGATTGTAGAATAACATGAACTTGATCATATTACTTATGTATGGGGTTTTATGCGTCCCCCACGACATAGTCGTATGTCCAGGGGTTCATGCATCCCTGGTGATATAATGTAACTTCTGATATCTACGTTCAGACTTTCTTACATCCCTTACGACATAGTCTAGATACCTATGTCCAAGGTTTCATGCATCCCTTATGACATAGTTAGAGTTCTAACATCCTACAAAGAAAGAAATGTTACAACCTAATTTTCAAGGTTTCGAATCTCGAACCATGACTAAAACTACGAGAAAAAATCAAATAAAAATAATTGAAATTGAAGTAAAGAAAAAAAAACACCAAAATTAATACAAAATTGAATCTAACTATAAAAGGGTGTTGAAATACAATTACAAAAAAAAAAAAAAAAAAAAAAAAAAAAAAAAAAAAAAAAAAAAAAAAAAAAAAAAAAAAAATACAAAAGACTCAATCACAAAGATGGACTGATACTACAACCCCCTCTGTCAACGTACAGCTCTCGAACGCTCCTCCACCTCGACCTACAACCTATGAACATGTGAAAAAGAAAGAAAAAAGAGGTGAATATATAAGTATACTTAATAAGTAACCTACTTGTGGCTCTCGTCGTATCCTTAAACTAGTAGGTGTCCACTGACTTTACTTTATGCTCTAAGAAGTTCAAGCCTATTCTCTATTACTACAAGACTATCTAGGGTGCCTCAAAGTTTCAAGTAGTACTTTCGATACTTATGGACCCACCCTAGGTATGGAGGGGATAATTCACCATTTTTTGACGTCGTAAGTTTTTTGGGCTACAAATCTCATCTTTGGGGTAAATTACTTTTTTATTCTTAAACTAAGGTAGCTTGTTCTGCCCAATCAGTGTGTAACGGGTGTTCTAGGTCGAGGCGCTACCTCATAAAAATCTTTCTAGTGGGACAACATGGTGTGTGCTAGCCTACTTTCATCATCCATAAGAGGTTAGCTAATGAACCCTGCCCACAGGAGCATCTAGTCACCCAAGGTTGGGGGAGCAGCCTCTCTATGCTTGCTAGCTACTAAGAGTACTTGCATAATTCTACGTCCCCTCTCAGGATGGATATGTTCCGTAGGATAATCCAACTAAACTATCGGTTACACAACCCTAACCGACCTTGGCTTGATTAAACGGTACTTGTACCGAAGTAATAAGGAAAGTGGAAGCTTTGTTGACACTATGCCAACAGCTAACAACCTAGAGCTACCTTTATTTGATTCAGTTGCTACAATCTCGACAAAACGAGTACCAAAGTGGATAGGAAGTGGAGACACTGATGAAATCATCATGCTGCTATTAGCTCGAAGAACTACCTTGGTCATCTTTGGTTTCTGTGGAGGTATATTAGGTTCTTAGGGGCTTCTAGGATGTTTAAATCTCATCTCATTTCTATAATACTCGAGGCTAATTCAACTCTATAGGTGCACACAGATCTAGACCTTTGATTGTCGCTCAAAATCCTGGGGTGCACGGTCTACTAGAAATATTTTGACTTAGGTCAACGTGTTAAGTACATTAGCTGTAGCGTCTTAATGTTAAGTGAGTTCTCTCATGCATGCTTTTCTAGAGAGATATACCGATCCAATTTGAGAGCTAAGGAGGTTCATTGGATTTTTAGGTTTTCTAGGTGACTTAATGTGAACTTCCTACTCCAGGCTACTCTATTCTAACTACTTAAGTCTTTCTTAGTCTGGGTGCACTAGTGTCTAGACCCTCTAACCATCGCTCACGATCCTAAGGTGCTTAGTCTACAAGAGGCATCCTGTCTCGGTCATCATCCAACCAACCTAACTCTAACACTCTTAACTCTGTGCCGATAAACAAGATTCACAGGAAGAAAAAACAGTCAAATACCTGGAGCTAATACATATTGTATCATGCACACATACAAGAAAATAAGCTCAACAAGAGATAACGTCTATCAAACACTCAGAGCACAAATCGTGATAGCCCATTTTCCTTTTTAATACATATAAAATAACATTCATCACAAATATCATCATTGGAGGATATTGGTAATTTCTTACCTCATGCATAACATACTCTCATCCATGTTGCTCAACTCGTATTTAGTCATGTATATTTTCTTTCTAGCTTTGAATAATACACAAAACAACATGTTGCTCAGAAATCTCAACCTAAGGTCATAGCGGTAATTTTTACCATAACATACATACAATACATACTCATCCAAAAACATCATTTTGAAGTCTTTAACATGTCTTTTCAAACCACCTAAGATAAGGAATGTTCGTATGCTATCACGTCCTACCAGTCCAAACAAGTATTACTTTCCTAAATTCCGTGTGCTTACTTACATGGATGACACGTGCCTTTTCAAGTTAGCTTTTCCTTGTTTTAGGAGCTCCATAATTCCTAAATCTCTTTCTCACGTGCTGTCACCTGCCCATTCGATTCCGCCATAAAAAAATTCTAAAATTTCCAAACCAGTTTTAAATTATTTTCTATTTCCTTTAAATTTTTATAAATTTCTCTACACAACTCCGAATTAATTGAGTTTCTTCGCATGAAGAATTTGAATGCATCTTTACTAAAGCATTTTTCTCATAATTTTGAGTCAATCCTTGACGTTCATCAAAATGCCCCCCTTTCGGTCCGAAAAACTCTGACTTCCTTCACAAAACTTATGTAAAATCCCTCAATATCGCCCTACAAAAAAAAAGTCTGAACTTATTCAAGGAAAATGGAGAATAAGAAGGAAGAATCCAAAAACCATACATTTCGTTCTTCCTCAATTCTTGATGGAATTGGGTGATTCAAATGCCCAGATTGGTTTTTCAAAGTGACTAAGAAATTCTTTTGAGCAAACTTCAATGAAGTTCAAACTTCAAATGGTCGTTTGGAGTGAATTTTGACTTTCTCTCCCGAATACCTAAACCCTATCTTCTGATCTCTCTCTTTTCTTTTTCTTTTTCTTTTTCTTTTTATTTCTTCATTTCTTTTTATTCATTTTATGCCATCTAACTAGGGCTAATCTAGACCAAGAAATGGAGGGTCAAAATGAAAAATTTACGGTTGATTTTGACTAATTTTTCACTTTCTTTTATATTTTTCATAAATTCCTAAGATTTTTATAAGTCTTTTTCTCTTCTCCCTCATCTTGAAATTCTATCTATAGGACGTTCAATAAAATCTTGGAAGCTTGCTTTTAAAAGAAAAATTGAGTTTAAATTTCTAGTCAAATCTTAGATGTTACAAATTCTCTGCTCCTTAATCATTTTCGTCCTCCAAAGTAACTTTTGTCTCATTTTCAAAGGTTGGACATCACATCCTCTTGGCCAATTTTCTTGTCCAAGTTGCTACGTTGTCTTGGCGATTACTGTATCGAACCGGGACCACGGACATTTGCTCATTGCACATTCTCATGGGGTTGATGCAGTCGTATCAAACCTTATTGTCCTCTTGGGAAGTTTTTCTCGGGTTTCCTATCATTGAAAATGTTTCCATCTCTAGGGTGCTTCTAAAGCTACTGGCGTTGATGCAGTCGTACCAAACCTTACTGTCCTCTTGAGAACTTTTTCTCGGTTTTCCTATCCATGAAAAGGTTTCATGCTCTAGGATGCTCCTAAAGCTACCTCGCCTCTCGTTTGTGATGTTTCAACCTGTCGAGGATTTAAAAGTCACTATTATGGCGTAGCCATCCATCAAAACGGGATTTCCATATGCTCTAATCCAAATGCATATATCCATCTTCTGAGCATCATTCACTGCTTATGCATAAATTGAGGAAGTCTAGGTTATCTCAAGCCACAGATCTCGCCACTGAGACCCATGATGAAGTAGTCCATCTTCAACATTTTTGTTTTGACCAACTCTGGCCCAAACTTTGTCAGTCCGTTGGATGCTAGGTTGTACGCTTTGACTGCCTCTCACCCTATTTTAGATCGACACGTTTAGACTGAGACTACATCTCTATCCCTTTCTCAATATCGAGTATCTTTAAGGTGCTCTTCTATTAAAGTGTGCCTTGTCTTCCCGCATGTACATGGCACAATGTACTGGCTACCACACGAGGCAACTCAAATATTATAATGATGTCTATATAGCCTTCAACAATGTTCTATTGCGCATCAAATCCCCTAACTCGATACCTTGTGTTTCGAGAAGGCCAAATATCAAAAAAAAAAAAAAAAAAAAAAAAACTATTCTGTTTGAGAACTTGACGTATAACTAGTGCGCTCATAACACCATCAGAATTCCCCTCTGGTGTGTCCCATGGACTAACTTCGTCTTGGTGTACATAGGTGCATCGTCCAAGACGACAACGATGACGGTTTCTTATGATCACTCGGTTTGTCTAATCCTTAAACTCTGCAGGGCATTGACTAGGTCGAAAGGACATAACGGAATCTCTTAATACCCATAACGGCTCTTGAAAGCAATCTTCAATATGCTCCTCTCAAACCCTTACATGAAGGTAACCTAACCTTACCAAGACGTTATGGTCCTTACTATCTCACTAAAGATAGCCTTTTAGTTCTTCCTTATGCAGCCAACTCAAGCCTTTCCTAACAGTGAAACGGTTAGAATAAACTTAAACATGAAAATTAGTTTTTAGTTAAATAAATTTAAGATATTTTTTTTAGTTAAATTTTAGTAGATTTTAAAATTCAGTCTAAAACTGAAAATGTTAAAAAAAATGAAAGGCCAAGATTTATTTTGGTAAATAGTGGGTTTAATGGGATAGGCATATTTAGTTTTAGAAAGCTTATAAATAGGTTTGTTTTTCAAGGTAAAGAAAGAGCAAAGAGGAAGAGCAGAGGAAATACAGAGTTAAGTACAATGTAATAGAAAATGTTTCTTTTGAGTATTCTTTGTCTCCTTGTCTCTTCCTTCTCGACATCTCCTCCACAAGTACGTGAGTAGTACTTTCACAAAGCGGTATCAGAGCGTTCGATTGTTAGTGAGTGTGAGATTCTTCACAGATTTGCGAGTTTTATTTTAACAAATTGGTATCAGAGCGAGTTTTATTTTAACAAATTGATATTAGAGTCGATGGCGAATATGATGGGTCAAATGGCGCTACCGCGATTAACAAAGACAAACTACGAGAATTGTACCATCCAAATGAAAGCTCTTCTCGGTTCTCAAGACACATGGGAGTTGGTCGAAAAAGGTTTTGAAGAACCAAAGGATACCATGGGTTATACGGCAGCACAAAACAAGACGTTAAAAGAATTGCGATCAAAGGATAAGGCAGCATTATACATGCTGTTCCGTACGGTTGACAAGTCTGGCTTTGAGAAGATTATCAGGGCAACTAGTTCAAAAGAAGCATGGGACACTTTAGAAAAAGTGTTCAAAGGAACCGACTGAGTCAAGCAAGTGTCTCCAATCTCTGCGTGGCGAGTTGGAGAGCATGAAGATGAAGGAGTCAGAAAATGTATTTGACTACATCACGCGCATACAGACCGTGGAATCAACTAAATCAAAAAGGAGAAATGTTACCCGAGACACAGGTTGTGGAGAAGATCTTGAGGTCGTTAACTGACAACTTTGAGAATGTTGTATGTGGGATAGAAGAGTCAAAGGACCTAGCAAAGTTCACGGTCGATGAGCTCGCTGGTTCTCTCGAGGCACACGAGCAACATAAAAAGAAGGAAGAGGAGACACTCGATCAAGCACTTCAAACCAAAGCATCAATAAAGGATGAAATGGTACTCTACTCTCAAAATAATCAAGGTAGAGGTTGTGGAAGTCGCGAAAATGGTCAAGGTGGTCAAGACAGCAGCAATGAAGGACGTTATAAGGAGAAGAGACAGTCTAGCCAAGCAAATTGGCGTGGAAGAGGACGCAATCGAGGAAGAGACGGTCGATCAAACATCAAGTGCTATTAATGTCAAAAATATGGTCACTATGTGAATGATTGTAACTCCGACAAATGTTACAATTGTGGCAAAATGGGAAACGGTGCAAAAGATTGTCGAGCCGGAAAAAGGGAAGGAGCAACCAACCTAGCCTTATAAGATGTAACACATGAAGGTCTTCTCTTGATGGCACAAGATGAAGAGAACATCAACAATGACACTTTGTGGTACCTCGACTCGAGGGCAAGCAACCATATGTGCGGTCACGAGTACCTATTCAAAGAGATGCAAAAGATTGAAGATGATCATGTGTTTTGGAGATACATTTCTTGCAAAAGGATGGTGTAAAGGGGTTAATCCAAAATGTTTATTACGTACCAGACCTCAAGACCAACATATCGAGTATGGGGCAACTCATAGAGAAAGGTTACTCGATATTCTAATAGGACCGCCTACTACACCTAAAGGATGAGCATGGGCGTTTGGTTGCTCGAGTCGAGATAGGAAGAAGTCGGATGTACAAACGCTTAAGATGCATATGAGAAAAGTGATTGCAAGTCGACGTAGAAAACAAGGCATCACTATGGCATCTCCGCTTTAGTCACCTACATCATGGCAGCCTAAAGGAGTTAGTGAAGAAGAATATGGTACATGGGCTACCAAACATGGACGTTGAAGGAAAAAATTGTGAAAAATGCGTGCTCAGCAAGCATGCGAGTACCTCAATTCAAAAGAAGGTTGAATTTTGGGTTAAACAACCTTTCGAGTTGATCCATGCAGATATATGTAGACCAATTACCCCCGAGTCCTTTAGCGGAAAGAGGTATTTCATTTTCTTTATCGATGATTACTCACAAAAAACTTGGGCTTACTTTCTGAAAGGAAAATCTGAGGCATTCGAGGTGTTCGAGGTGTTCAAAAAGTTCAAAGTAATGGTGGAGAAGGAAACTGGTAGATGTTGACTTCTGACAATTGCAAAGAAATCGTCGATAGAATAAAAACGGCCAAAGGAAATTTGTTGGAAAAAAGAAAATAATGGAAGACTAACAAAGAGAGAAAGTATGGGCTGAAGAAAATGACAACTTCTTAAAGCCCTTTCGTATATCTTGCATGCCACCTCCAAGAAAATAACGGTGGTTTGTAATTTTTGTATGGTTTGTAGGGCAGGAAAAGGGCAGGAAAGTTTAGGTGCCCGAACCTTGCATGCCACCTCCAAGATACTTCTTCGGTCCTGGCCGAGAGGCTAAACTGGTTATACCTTGCGTGCCACCACCAAGATACTTCTGTAGCCTGCGCTTGATGGGAAATGTGGCAGCGGGCCTCATCGAGTTGACCTAGTAGACGCCGGTCAGCTTGTGGTGCTCGCCTCCCTTGTCGATGATGAATAGGATGGTGCCACGCCCTCATCCCGCGAATCCCCGAGCCAAGCTCAGAGAACACAGACTTGGCCCAGTCATATGGTTTGTCGCCCCGTGTCGAGGACCCATCGTCGGTGCTCTTGCTGCTCGCCTCTTTCACTGATTTAAGCCCTCTTGTCGCCCCGTGTCGAGGACCCATCGTCAGTGCTCTTGCTGCTCGCCTCTTTCACTGATTTAAGCGAACACTTGCTCCTTCTTTTTTAATCGCATAAGCCCCATGATCTGCGATACGACATATGGATTGGTTCGGATCAATATGAAATTATTACCCAACACCCATTCTATTTTTTCAACCTGGATCATAGTAGGCATAATTCAAATAATCAGCTTCATCATCTTCAAGTTCAATATGGGTTTCACAATTATATTAATTTCGACTTCTCAATTGACGCACATCACAACAAGGACCCCACGATGTGTGTATTTTTGCACTTTACATTTTCTTCTACTTGAACTTGAGATCTGTGTGTGTTAGATCGACGTTCTAACCACTTGAGATATTCAACTTGACTTTTGATAAAGTCGGCTCCTCTTTAATGATATACCACCAGTGGATTAAACCAGACTCTGATACCACTTGTTGACTTCTGACAATCGCGAGGAAATCGTCGACGGAATAAAAACGGCAAAAGGAAATTTGTTGGAAGAAAGAAAATAACGGAAGACTAAAAGAGAGGGAAAGTAAGCACTGAAGACCCGATTCTGTTTGTCATTCAATTAGCATATTTAAATAACATATCCTAAAAATATAAAAGAAAATGGCTACTGAATTAATGCCCTCCCTCTCAACTTGCTATTCCACTTACTTAATTTGTGTGGCTTAATCTAAGAAAAGAAAATGTACGATTCGATAGAGGTGACAAGTATACTTTGACGGCTTTCATGGAATATTGCGAGGAGCAAGGCATAAGACGATTTCTAACCGCACCGTACACCCCTCAACAAAATTGTGTGGCTAAGAGAAAGAATCGGATCATTCTCGACATGGTTCGATCAATACTCAAGAGCAAAAGGATGCCGAAGGAATTTTGGGCAAAAGTCGTGCAATGCGCCATCTACGTACAAAATCGATGTACACAATTTAAAGACAAAAGCAAAACTTTGGGTAGTGTGGCTTATGCTCACATACCGGATCAACGAATTACGAATATCAAAGACAAAAGCAAAAGGTATATCTTTATTGGATATGATGAGAAGACAAAATGATAAAAACTACTTGACCCGATAAGCAAGATGGTGATAGTGAGTCGCGATGTGCGAGTAAATGAAGCAAGCAAATGGGACTGGAACAACTCGACGGATATCAATATCTAAGTTGGAGAATCATCAGTTGCTGAACCAACAAGTGCACCAACAGACTCAAAAATTTGCGATGATGAAGATGAACCACGACAACCCAAAATGCGAAGTTTGCAAGATTTGTATGACTCAGCAAATGAGGTACACCTTGTATGTCTTCTGGCAGATGCTAAAAATATCAGCTTTGAAGAGGCGGTGCGAGACACAAAGTGGCAAATTGCCATGGATTAGGAGATTAAAGCGATTCATCGCAACAATACATGGGAGGTGACAGAATTACTGGAAGGAAGTCAGCCCATAGGTATGAAGTGGGTATTCAAGAAAAATATGAATGCTCAAGGCAAGATTGAGCGGTACAAGACGCGACTTGTTGCGTAGGGATACAAGTAAAAGGGGGGGAATCGAGTATGATGAAGTGTTTGCTCCCTCGCTATAATGGAGACAATCCGATTGCTCATTTCTCAAGTAGCTCAATTCAAATGGCCGATTTTTCAAATGGATGTCAAATCAGCATTCTTGAATGATGTGCTTGAAGAAGAAGTATACCTCGAACAACCTCTTGGGTACATGAAAATTAGAGAAGAGAAGAAGGTACTAAAATTGAAGAAGGCGCTTTACGGGTTGAAACAAACACCGCGAGCATGGAATACTTGTATCGATACATACTTTAAGGAGAACGGGTACAAGCAATGTCCCCGCGAACATGCACTTTACACAAAGAAGAGTGGAGGTAATGTGATACTTGTTGTTCTTTGTGTCGATGACCTCATCTTTTCAGACAACAATGATGAAATCATAGAAGAGTTCAAAAGCACAATGACACGAGAATTTGAGATGACAGGCTTGGGCTTGTTGAAGTGTTTCCTTGGTTTAGAGGTTAGACAAGGAGAGACAGATATTTTTATATCACAAGAGAAATATGAAAATGAGATTTTGAAGAAGTACAAGATGGAAAATTACAACCCAGTATCAACACCAATAGAACCAGGTACAAAACTCTCAAAGTACGATGAAGGAGAACCATGTGCTATCTTACATGTACACGACCAGATCTTTCATTAAGTGTTGATATAATAAGCAGGTTCATGGAGGAGCCAATTTATTCGCATTGGAAGGCATTAAAGCGAGTCCTACGATACATCCAAGGAACGGTGTCACTTGGGTTATTCTACTAAAAAACAAAAGATTACAAGTCAGTTGGTTACTCTGATAGTGATTGGTGCGGAGACATAGACGATCGAAAAAGTACATCAGGTTATGTTTTCTTCATGAGCAACACAGCATTTACTTGACTTTCAAAGAAACAACAGATCGTGACACTCTCGACGTGTGAAGATGAGTATGTAGCAGCATCTTGGTGTGTGTGTCACTTGATATGGCTTAGAAATTTGTTGAGTAAGATGGAGCTAAAGCAACAAGGTGCAACCGTAAAACAAGTTGACAACAAATCAACAATTGAGTTGGCCGAGAACCCAGTGAACCATGAAAGAAGCAAACACATTGATGTTCGATTTCATTTTATCCGAGATTATGTGAAGGAAGGAAGCGTGGAATGCTGCATGTAGCAAGTCAGGATCAAGTTGCGGACATCTTTACAAAACCGCTACCGAAAGTACTTTTCGACAAATACAAGAAGATGATTGGCATGACAAATGGCAGGAGCATTTAAGTTTATGGGGAGTTTTGTTGGAATAAATTTAAATGATGAAGATTAGTTTTTACTTAAAATAAACTTAAGATATATTTTTAGTTAAATTTCAGTGGGTTTTAAAATTAAGTGGACGACCTAAAGTGTTAGAAAAAATGAAAGGCAAAGATTTATTTTAGGAAATAGTGGATTTTATGGGATAGCGATATTTAGTTTTAGACCGCTTATAAATATGTTTGTTTCTCATTGTAAAAGAAGAGCAAAAGGAAATACAGAGTTAAAGAAGTACAATGCAATAGAAAAAGTTTCATTTCAGTATTCTTCGTCTCCTTGTCTCTCCCCTCTCGACATCTCCTTCACAAGTACGCAAGTAGTACTTTCACAAAGCAGTATCGGAGCGTTCGAGTGTTAGTGAGTGTGAGATTACTTCATAGATTCGCGAGTTTTATTTTAACAGAGGCGCCCTATCACATAGCTCGCTTGAGTACTAATAATCATCTAATTTAAGTATGAGATTTTTAGGAGTAAATGATTCGTGCATAAGTCCTCTACTTTCTCCTAGGCTAGCTCCTGTAATGTCTTATGGATGATTTAGTCATGCCTTCTCTCGTAGTGATATCCCATTACTGGCTCTTTCGAGCATGTAAACCTCTCAAGTCTCTCGTACTGGACCTTAAGGAACTTGCTTAAAATTTTGTGCTGGATAGCCTTCCTTAAGCTTTAGGAATGCTTCCTTTATAGGTAGGCTTAATTTCCTATGTTGTCAAGACATACCATAACTCCTGCTAGCTTTACAAGCCATCATCTCTACTGCCATTCAAGTAGTTTGTAGAATCACATTATCTAGAGGCTCTACCTGTTTCACAAGTATGTCAATCACACTAGTATGGAAAATTGGAGTCCTACCCTTCGTAATCCAGATAATGAGGGTAAGTTCTTATTATCACAGCATCAAGTCCTTCCCCTACCTAAATAGTGTAGGTATGGCCAGCATCAAGTCCTTCCCCTACCTAAATAGTGTAGGTATGGCCACAACTTGACTCTTTCACTCTTGCCCTCGACTCTAAGGTTCACGGGTTTACGTTGATGGTTCTACATTCTTGTCTCGGAGAGCATGCTAGTCCATTTTTGAGAACTTATAACGCCGTCCCACAATCTTGATAACTACTAGTGATTACTTGGCTTGGAACTCCCCATGGAATACCAAAGAAACTTTCATCTCTTGGAAAATCTTTCCAAGGGAATATCCTTAACCCCATAACTCATAAGTTACATATCACGCACATCGCGTTCCTAAAAGCCCATAAACTTGAACTTATCTCCCGAAGACTCCAACTAAAACCTTGTATCATGACTTCAATAGCTCCTCTCTCAAGGTTAGTGAATCTTATCTCTCTACTTTCCAACTAAACCAAAACTCACTTGAGGTAATGGTTTGCTTGAGGAGAGCCTAATTCCTGTGGTGGTCGCCTTGGCTTGAATGAACTATATTGTCTAGGCCTACTATATGGTCTGCACTAAGACATGCTCGGTCTTGTCTAGGCCTACTACATGGTCATCACGAAGGCATGCTTGGCATCTACAGTTATGGGTTATGTTGGATGTTACCCTCGATCGAAATTATGTCGAAACAAGTAAAAGATGTAAATGAACACTTTGAAGGGAGAGATATTTTGGAGAAAGAAAGCTTAAGCACTTATCTTTTCAATTATCTTTTTTTGTTGTTGTGAAAAAAAAAAACATACATGTCATGAGGATTTATAGTAGAGAAAACACTAACTAGCTTCCTAAATTTTCTCCTCAAATTAAAGAGCCCACTAACAATCTTCCTAATTAAAGCATAAAACTTAGTCCACAACCACAAAACTTGGTCCACAATTTGGCAATTACTACCAATTCTCCTATAGTTACTCCCTCCATGAGTTAGTAACTTATTCTACTAAGTCTACTAACAATTGTCCTAAAGTTACTCCATAATTTAGTGACTTATTCTACTCTAAATCAAGTTTATAAGCTCACAATCTCCTCCGTAAACTTCACTTTGTTCGAGATTGTTCACTCCCAACAATTCCTGCATCTCTGCAAACTTAACCCTTGCTAGGGCCTTAGTTAGAATCAGCACATTGCTCTCTAGTGCATACAAACTTCATAATAATTTTTCTCTTCTCAACACACTCACGGATGAAGTGGAAGCAAGTGTCAATGTGTTTGCTGCATTCGTGAAATACTGGATTCTTCATCAGTGTAATCGAGATTTGTTGCCAATGTAGAGAGTTACTACTTTAGTTCACTTCTAGCCACTTTACTCAACAAATTTCTCAGCCACAATGCTTGACACAACACCGCAGTTTCTGCCATGAACTCGGCCTCACAGAAAGATAGTGCCACAGTTCATTGCTTATGAGATTGCCAAGAGATTAAATTTCTGTGGAGATAAAATGTCATTCCTGCGATGCTTTTCTATCGTCAATGTCTCTAGCTAAATCACTATTAGTAAAACCGACTAGTTCTTCAGGAGCTCGCACTTTTTGATACTTCAACCCGTAGCTTGTGGTTCCCTTCACATAGCAGAAATATGCTTAACTGCTTGATGATGCATCATAGTGGGCTTTTTCATGTACCTACTCACTATTCCAATAACATATGAAAGGTCCGGACGAGTATGAGTCAAGTACCTTAGACTTCCAATGGCACGCCTATACTCAGTGGAATTCACCAAGCTTCCTTCAGCATCTTTCTCAAGTTGTAACTTTGCTTCCATGAGATACTTGATCAGATTGCACTCTGTCATCTTAAATTGTTCCAACAACTTCTTAGCATAGGCCGATTGCTTTAACATGATACAATCTTTCATTTGATCTACTTCAATATCGAGGTAATACGTGAGTAATCTAAGACCAGTCATCTTAAATTCTTTCATCATTTGCTACTTGAACTCTTTGACGTCTTCCACACTAGTGACGATCAGGTCATCAACGTACACGTCAATTATGAGTGTTTTAGTCCCATCGTTTCTTGTATACACTTTTGTTCATGTGAGCACTTCATGAAATTTAGACTCTTTAAGCTCTTGTTCAGAGGTATGTTCTATGGCCCTCAGTGCTTACCGTAAATCGTAGAGGGCCTTTGATAACTTGTACACTTTGTGCACTTTGGCTTTGATGATGAACCCTTCAGGTTGGGCAGCATACACTTTTTCTTAGAAGTGACCATTCAGGAATGCTGATTTGACGTCCCAATGATGGACCTCCCACCTGCGTTGAACTGCGAGGGCAATAATCAATCTTATAGTGTCGAGCCTAGCCACAAACTTGAAAACCTCCTCAAAATCGACAAGGTTCGTTGCACGTATCCCTTCGCCATGAGTCTTACTTTATGCTTGATGACATTTCCTTCGCTATTATTCTTCAACTTAAAGACCCACTTCAAACTGATGGGCTTGTGTCCGAACGGTAAGTTAGTTAGTGCTCACATCTTGTTGTTCTCAATGGCTTCAAGCTCCTTTTGCATGCCCTCCTGCCACATCTTCTCAGTTGCTACCTAACGGTAGGTTGTCGGCTCCTCGACCGAGAGCAACACTAACTCATCGGGATCCAATTTTTCTTCAAGTGTATCCGCATAAATTTCAGCAAGAGAAGATTCTTTGGTCCATCCTCTATTGTGGATCCTCTTGTGTTCTCACCTGAGCTCTCTTGTTCTAGAATGTCCAATATTGATAAAACAAGGTCAACAAAATTCAAACCAAACGAACCGAAGTGCGATACAAGCTCTGACGCGCCCATACGTACTATTCATGCACCTCGGCTACTCGTACTCCACTTGTGCGTGAAGTTCACGCACCTCACTTTTTTTCAACCTTGGGCCTCTGTGTTTTCCTAATCTATTACGTTAATACCCTTTGTATCCCCGAACACGATTCTCTTTCTATAGTCCTTTATCTCTTTAAAATTTCTTCTACCTCACTTTTTTTCAACCTCACTTTTTTTCAACCTTGGGCCTCTGTGTTTTCCTAATCTATTACGTTAATACCCTTTGTATCCCCGAACACGATTCTCTTTCTATAGTCCTTTATCTCTTTAAAATTTCTTCTACAAAATATGTAGATCTCATTCCTATGAACCTATTCAGAAAAGTTTGAGTTATGCACTGTATGTCAAGATTTGGAACACCATCTTCGATGAACACATTTCAAGATTTGTTTTGCTAGAGTACACATAACTCACCAAGAACCCTCACAAGAGAATATTTTCCGTAAATAGGTTTATCTTGTTAGATAAAGGAATGTGATTTCTCCTTATTTAGTTATTCACGTCTTCCTTAAAATTAGTTGGTTGATTCTTGTTTTTAAGACATCTGAATTTTCGCATAACGGATAATGGGAGAGCATTTAGGGGGTCATTTGCCCAAACTTTAGGCGCAAGATTTGTTGGTCACTCGTGCAATTATTAGAATGTAATTTGTTTTAAATAGGTGAATTAAATGAGAAATAATAGTAATGTGGTTTTTCAATCAAATCTCAAAATCCTCCTATTCTTTCTCTCTCTCTATTATTCTTCCGCTTTTCTGGTTCAAGCGCGGAGCATGGCATGTACACGCACGGCTATGACGAGCAGCGACTGATCATGGGAGTGTACGTCGACTACCTCATAATCATTAGAGGCGACATGGAAGTCCTCTGAAGATTCAAGAGGGAGATGTCAAAGAACTTCAAGATGAGCGATCTCGGCGTGCTGCTCAACTACTACCTTGACATCGAAGTGCAACAGAGTACTGTCGGCATCACCATCTGCTAAGATGCGTACACAAAGAAGCTGTTGGACACAACTGGGCTAGCAGACAGTACCCCTACAAGGACGCCAATGGAAGCCCGACTCCAACTGAGGAAAGTCGACACTACAACAGCAGTCGACTCCACCAATTACCGCAGCATTGTCGGAAGCCTGCGTGATATGAACCACGACCAAGGAATTTTCATACCTCAAGGTCCAATTACAGGGACGAAAGTCAAGAAGCTACAACAAACTTTATATAGTTATATTCAAGCTATGGTGAGCTCATAAAAGGAAATTCTAGAAAACATTGGAGACCTCCCTTATATGTAATTCAAAGTTGAGCTTCAAAAAAGAGATGAATTAAATGCACTTTAAGTTGCATTTAATGAACTCTGCTGAATTTATGAAACTGGTCAAAGGTGCTAATAAACACATTTTATTAATTGCATTATTCAATTATAGTTTAACTATTTGTTTGTCATATTTAAGCTAGTTTTAAATATAGAAGTTAAGGTTATATTGTAACTCACATAGGTTACTATATTCCACCCTTAACTAGCCATTTTAATATGGAGGTTAGGGGTATTTCTCATTTAGTAGCCCATTTAATTTGGTAGTTATGTATTACATAGATTAACGTTATAAAGGTTATATAAAGCCTTCTTTTCTTTGATTAGACATCAGATTTTGGAATTAAGAATAGAATTTCTATTTTAGCTTTGTTGAGAGCTAAACTTTCTTTGCAAATTCTTGTGTTTAGAACTTGCATGTAGAGTCATTCAAGTGGTATTTTGATCAAACCTCTTGTGGAGTGATTCGAATCACGAGTTTAGAAACGAGTTTTCTTTACTCTTGATCTTGATCATCAAGGTAATCCATTCCATACTTTCCCTTGGGTTGATTTCCATATCACTGCGCTATCTGGCAAACACACGTCCTGACCTCGCTTATTCTATTGGATACGTGAGTAGGTTTATGGAAACACCTAGTGATGAGCATCTAGTGGCTATCAAGCACATCCTGCACTATGTAGCAGTAACTAAAGGCTGGGATGTGAGATACTGCGCAGGGAGAGGAAAGAAGAAACTTGAGCTCACTATGTAGCCGTAACCAGAGGCTGGGGTGTCGACTCCACCAACTACCGCAGCATTTTCGGGAGCCTGCGCTATCTGGTAAACACACGTCCTGACCTCGCTTATTCCGTTGGATACGTGAGTAGATTTATGGAAGCACCTAAGGAGGAGCATCTAGTGGCTGTCAAGCGCATCCTGCACTGTCGCCGTAACCAGAGGCTAGGGTGTGAGATACTGCGCAGGGAGAGGAAAGGAGAAACGTGAACTCACTATATAGCCGTAACCAGAGGCTGGGGTGTGAGATATTGCACTGGGAAAGGAAAGGAGAAACTTGAGTTGGTCGGTTATAGTGATAGTGACATGGCCGGTGACGTTGATGATCGTAAAAGCACCAGCAGGATGATTTACTTCCTCTCAGGCGACGCGATCTACTGACAATCAACTAAACAAAAGGTAGTTGCTTTATCTTCTTGTGAAGCAGAATACATCACTGCTTTGACGACGGCAACACAGGGGGTCTGGCTTGCGCGACGGATGGAAGAACTCATCGAAAGAGAAGGCGATCCACCAATGCTATATGTGAACAATAAAGCGACGATCTCCCTAATCAAAAATCTAGTTTTGCATGACCGAAGCAAGCACATAGAAATCAGATTCTACTACATCCGGGAATGTACAGATCGAGGGCTCATCAAGATTGATTTCATTCGAACAGAGGAACAACTTAGAGACATTTTCACCAAGTCTCTTGCGCAGGTAAAATTTGAGGAACTTCGCTCCAAGATCGGAGTTCAAATAATAAGGTATATATATACCTAAAAGTTCAGGTTGGTCACTTCATTTGTTTTAATAGGTGAATTAAATGAGAAATAATAACATGGGTGGTTTTTCAGTCAAATCTCAAAATCCTCCTATTCTTTCTCTCGGTTATTCTTCAGCCTTTTTGGTTTCTCTTCTCCAATAATTTCTTCGCAGTTTCCAGCAAGATTTGGTCACCAACACTCAAGTCAAAACTAACATATCTCAGCCCCTAATCTCACTCTTTCGTTCTCAAACATGATTAAAAGGCAATTGTCTTTCCCCCTACTTGTTTCTCTCCCTTTCCCTCACCATGGAAGTAACTGGCTACTACTGCTGCTACTTTTTTTTGCTGCTACTTTTTTTTTTAGTACATACAGAATATTACATCCTTCCTACAACGTGAGAGTGGCCTTCATAAACTAGAATTGGGGAACTATTTTAACTACTTTCAGCTCTCCATTTCTGCATAAAAATTGTGAGTAATCTTGTTAAGAAGGCGTTGTTAAGAAGGCGTTGTTAAGAAGGCGTTGTTAAGAGATGGTGGAGTGTAGCTTTCAATTTTTAAAGAAAATTGAGAACAAGAAAACATGGGTATTCTAATGACACATG
Organism: Cucurbita maxima; assembly: GCF_002738345.1. Classification (NCBI taxonomy): domain Eukaryota; kingdom Viridiplantae; phylum Streptophyta; class Magnoliopsida; order Cucurbitales; family Cucurbitaceae; genus Cucurbita; species Cucurbita maxima. Next base: position 4,818,151 of record NW_019272024.1, on the reverse strand, counting down.
GACAGTTAGATCTCTATAAATTTGGAGACAAAAAATATTTGGAGGCAAATATGCGTGAAATTAAAGGTTTCCAAGGTTATTTTTCAAATTTTCTAATTTTGTGAGCTATTTCTATGATTATGTTCGAGCCTATTTTTTTTTTTTAATTTCTAACTTTCAATGTCACTTTGGCAAAATTCAATATTTTCAAATATTTAATTTTTTAATTTTCATTTTTATTTAATTTTTTATCAAATTTTCTTCTAATTTTGGACACTTTTCTCTTCTATGTCCCCTCCAGATTTATTCTCAATAATTAATTAAAAATTTGTCAAAACAACTCCTAGAATCCCATGAATCTCAAGTAGAAGTTGCGGTTCCTATGGGTTTCTTATTAGTTGTTAAACCTCGTTTTTTCTTCCTTAATCTATGACTTAAAGATGGTTCAATCCCTCATAAACTCTAATTCATACCATCCACATCACCACCCATCATGTAACGCTCACGTGTTAACCCTCGTTTTGTTCTTCCTTAATCTGTTGCTGCTGCGTTTTTCTTTTTCAGAATATTACTCGTGGGCCATCATAGGTATAATGAAACCTCATCCAACCCGATTGAACGGACCAACTAAGAAAATTAAGTGACTTCAACTTAGATCAACTAGGTAAGTGAACTAATTGTTAGAACTCTTTTGAGCTAGGATTGATAAATTGTATGTTGCATGTATAACACATATTGTGGTTTATCTACATGTTATTACTTGTATTATGTGATGTTCATGAACTTTTTATGATGCATGTACTTCCAGTATGTCGATTTCTTTATTTTATAGTACCATGTTCATCTTATGTCATATGAAACATTTGATGAGTCGTGTATCATAAAAATGAATGATATGATATGTGTATGTACATTTTGTCTCATGGGTAGGTTATACCATAAAAAAGTATAATGTGTATTATAAACGTGTACAATGATTTAAAACTTTGAGACCTCAGGCATGTTGTATGCCACAAGCATGAGATATTTATATAGATGCATATACCATGATATGATACATGTTCCTTTCTTTTCGTTGGTTTCCGACCGTGTGAGTATGTGCTAACCTGTAATCAAGCTTAGGAGATGCATATATACGCTAGCCTAGTGGATCATGGGCACATGCATGAACTATTAATTTGATAACGAATCCAAATGGGTGTAAGGATTTAGACTATAGTGACATTTTTGTGATGGCAAAAATGGTTATTTCTTGGAGTGCCCTAACATATACTAATAATTAAGTACCAAAAATATTTGTGAGGAAAAAAAGAGGAAGCTATGTGCTTTGGATGGAAATTTGAGTGGCAGTAGCTCATCATTATGCGTTTAGCTACACCTATATTAGTGTAGCTATTTGAATATGCCTTCTTTCTTACACACAATATATCATTTAATCTCTTTTTCTTTTTATATATAATTTTGATCATAATTTATTTTAAAATGCTTTTTTAATTAGTCAAATAATGATAGAACATCAAAATACATTTTATTACTTAATTTGAAATACTTATATTTAAATGAGATGAATTATACCATTCTCACGGCTCATTATAATGAAACTATATATTTAGCCTTCATTTAAAAAGTAAAACATCATTATTTTAAATCTATGAATTTTATTACATTTCCTTTCAGATCTTCCTTTTTTGAATCTCTTTTCATGATTTGGATTATGTTAAAAGAAACATATATAAAAAAAAAAAAAAAAAAAAAAAAAATTAAGTAATAGGTGTACAAATGATTTTTATTTTTTTTTTTATCTGATGAATCTGATCAACCAAAAATAGGGTTACAATCTAACTTTACCCTACCATACCTTACTTTAAATTATTACAAAATTAAGAATACTTAACCTTTGTAATTGATACATGAATTTTATAAGATTTTAAAATAATTTAAAAAAATAGAAAAACTCGACCATCCCAACCAATTAAAAGATTTCTCCAACTCATTTTGTGTACACTCGAAAGCCAAATCATGAAAAATAAGCAGTATTTATTTTAATTTATCTTTGTAGAGGGCATCAATAGTAAATATGGGTAAAGAATTGAGCATTAGGTGAAAGAAATTATTGTGAGAGAACTTAGAAAGCAAGAATTTAAAAGGATAAGAAGAAAAGGGGGAAAAAAGAGTGTATTTGATTGATATCCAAAGCACCAATTGGATGCATGATTAATTTCTTTGAACTTTTTAAAATATTAATAATGTTCTAGAATTAAATCTAAATCACCAAAAAATATGTATCATATTAATTAAATCCACCTAACAAACATTCCTTGCGTTTAAAATTTGATGTGGTTACATAAACCTAAGATTAGGAAATGAATATTCCCTACCCAACCAAACAGAGATGTGACAGTTTTACTGTATTTGGATAAAATATGAACATGTTTGGGTTAAATTCTAAAGCTAAACATAAGTGAAAGTTAACCAAGAAGTGATTTATATTGTTAAGAAACCCTAATACAAGCAAAATGCCATAACTTATAACATTTCTTCCTATTTTCATAACCAAACCAAGAAACCTAAAAAAAAAGCAACCACTTTTATTTTTTAGAGTAATAATATTGTGAGATGGAGTATCCAAACCTTTAATCTTAAAAGTAGAAATTCATATTGAGATATGAAGAACAAAGAGTATAGTGAACTAAGATTATGAGAATGAGAAAGAAATCCCTTCTACTAGAATCATAACAATTTATATATATTGGACTGAACTAGGGTTTCCTGGCCAAGCGAAGCTCTTTGGCTGTTGAGTCAAGTGTTAGTTTGATCAAGTAGTTCGAGTTTTACTTAGATATGTGTTTGCATTTAAATCTAACTTTTGTGCTCTGATTCTTTAGCTATTAACTCAAGAACTAGTTTGATCAATGGCAAGTTGGCCCGAGTTTTACTTAGCGATGTGTTTACTTCTAAATTCAACTTTGGTTATAATTTCATCCCAAAAGAGAAGAAAAGAAAAGAAAAGGAATTATTATCATAAAAGTAGTTTTATTTACCAAAATTATTGCAAATAGAAGGATTTATTTCTATTATTACATGAATAGTAGTACAATTGATAATTCAAAACGTATATTTCAAATAAAAAAAAAAGAAAAATTAAAATAATAAATTTGAGTATCAATTGATAAACAAAAGTTTCTCCTCATCAAATCTTCCATAAATAATTAGTTTATATTATATTCCCTTAAAAACCATTTTACACCGTCTGATCAGATCCCCATCCAACGATCAGAAATTGATACAGTGAAATGGAAGCCACTCATTGTGACCATACGATGAAAAGCAAAAGGAGCATATAAAATGAAAGAGCATCTACATCTAGATGTGTATAAATATATAATATTTATTGTTTTCGAAAAATATTTAAAAAAAAAAAATGGAGGAAAATGTGGGCCACCTTATGGCTTCCACTAACATATTCCAAATAAATAAATTAATGAATTAATTAAAAGTGAGACGTCAAATCGAATGCCCAATCCCCACCATCGCTCTCAAATATTCCGCCAATTATTTTATTATGTATAGATTGAAATAATTATAAATTTTGGAATGAGTACAGATAATAATAATAATAGTAATAATAGGAATAGGAATAGGGGTAGAAATGCATGAATTGAGGTTATTATAATTGGTTAAGTAAAGTAAAAGTAATTAGATTAATTAATTAAATAAATTTATCTGAAGGTTCCTCCGAAGGTAGGAGTCCAAAAATCGACGGTGGTGTCGTGGGTGACAGGAAATGTACTGGAAACAGGAACTAAACAAAGCCCTCGGCTTCTCAGATCTTCTTCTCCCTCGCCTTCCTTCCATTTATCACTCCTACTCTTCAAATATGGAGTGCTCAAAACCTACAAGTTCAAATCAAAACCCATCTTCTTCTGTCTTCAAAACCCTTATAACCAAACCAAATCAAATCAAATCAAATCAAATTTCATATGCACTTACACCCACTTGTTCATGGAGGAACTTTATGTATTCAATCGCTTCAGACAGCACTGAAGCTGTATCAGTCTGACACCAAAATCACCAAACTTTCAATATTTCATCAACTTTTTTCATACCAAATATATATATATATATATATATACCTTTCCGAAAGGTGATACCAGTTGTTGCAGGGCAGTGATTCTGTCCCCCATCTTCTCTTTCCTTACCTGCAATTCCACAATTATACACCATTTTTGTTTCTAAATGTTCAATTCATTCTAATAATCAACCAAAATACCTTAAACGCTGGCAATGCCGAAGGACTCTCATTTCGTCCCCGTTTTCCACCGCCGGATTGTTGTTGATTTCCATCATTTCCACTTTTCTTCCCCACGCTTACTGAATCACCAATCTCTGAACTATTCTGTTACTCATAAAAATTTAAACTTTAATCTAAAACCCTAATTATAACCCATCAGAACCAAAACCCATTTCTTTTTTTTGCTTTTTAATGTTTCTACCTTTGGTTTCTCGGGTATGGTGTTATACGACGTCGGAACATAACTGGGTCTCACGTCTTTCATGTCCGACGCGTTCCAGAAGGCTGTGTTGTTTGAAAACTGTAATTGACTGTGTGGCGTTGAGTTTCTTAAGAACTGAGGCAGTTTTGTTGAAGGTGACCACGACGCACCCGCCGACATGAACTCGTTGGAGTTTATCCCGTAATGGGAATTGTAAGGGAAGTTCATACCTGCTGCTGCTGAGACTTGCTGTTGCTCACCGCCTAATAAGCCTTGTAATAATGTTGTGGAGTTTCCGTACAGAGTGGCGGCGGCGGTGGTGGTGTCGATTGGGAAACTGGTGACGGCGCTGTCGCTTGAGCTGTAGTGGGAAGGGCTGGTGAACTGCTGCTGCTGATGATGATGATGATCTAATGAAAATCCTCTGTTTATTCCCTTCTCTGATCTCATCCACTGAATCTGTTGTTGTTGTTGTTGTTGTTCTGTTTCTTGTAGCATATTCAAATTCATATTATCCGGCTGCAGCATAGACCGGAAACTGCCCTCCGCCGCCTTCTCGCCGCCGCCCCTACTGTCACAACAAAACAAAAATTAAGAAATTGGGAATCAATAATTGAATATATATATATATATATACACAGTTAATTAAAACATACAAGAGGGGTTGGTTCCAATCCAGGGCTAAGCCGGTGATGTGCAAATTGGGGTCGGCAGCGGCGGCGGAGGAGGAAGGGGATATTTCGGCCTCGTAGCGGCTTCTAGAAGCTTCCCACCAATTTCCACTACTCTGAAACTCCTCCGCCATGGATTCAATTAACTTCAAACCCAGCTTGATGATTGTCTCTGATCAATCAATCAACCAATTCTTCCCTTCTATCTGCGTCTGCTGATTTTATTTACAAAAAATCACTCAAAACGGTTCGCGGCATATGCCTATATATATATATATATATATATATATATAATTATTTTTGCTTTATTTATTTATTTTCTGATTTCATTTTCATATTGAGTTAAGAAGGGAAAAACGAAAAGAAATGTGGTTGACATTTTTGGGGAGGATTGATTAGACTGTTAAATTCCATTATTATGACGTTTTATATTTTTTATTCAAATATTATAATGAATTTGACCTAATTTTCATGAGTATTTATCAAAATTGAAGTTTTTTTTTTAATATTTAGAAAGAAATTTATTTTGTTTTTTAAATTTGTGATTCTCATCTGAGGCTGTTCTTTTTTTAGTTTGCTTTTGGCCAATAGTTTAACGCCAGGTTGGTCTGAACAGTGACAGGAGAGGAGCTTATTCCACTTGTCTCAAAAGCATAACAAAAATAAGGGTATAACCGTCATATCCTACATACAATTTTGAATTCTTTTTCTTTTTCTTATATATTTATTTCAATATCTAAATAAATTTCATCTCACTTGGTACATAATTTTGGAATTCATAGGTAAAAAAAAGAAAGGTAGAAATTGAAAATTGAGTTAGGATTATTCATATGACTCGAGAATTCAACCAATTCAACCCAATCGAAAAATTAAGTTGACTTAACATTACCTTACCCTACTTTTAATTTTGTGACGTGAATATTTGATATTTGAGATTTATAAGATTTTAGTTATTAATGGAATATAATTGAGATTTTTCAAAATAATTAAAAAAACGACAGGAATAGTAAGCTACAAAAGACAAATAATTTATATATTTATTTTGTATATATGTGAAGAAGGAGAGTTTGTGAATAATTAATATAAATAATTAATATTTAATGAGAAGGAGGGATTGGGTTTAAAATTAGGTGTCCGTTGATTGGGCGCTGACCATATCAGAAATTCAGTGGGAATGTCAAATTTGTCGTACACAAAAATCAGTGGACTTCAGCTTTTTCCCCTTTATTTGTGGTTGCTTAAATTATTCAAACATTTTTATCATTTAATATTATATTTATAAAACAATTCAAACCCTCCTTTTCTTTTTTCTTTTCTTTTCACAAATATTAAATCACCACTACCCTCCTTCATAATTCTTTTTTATTTTATTTCTAATCTTTTTTTTAACAGAAATTAACTAAATAATATTTATTCAATTCAAGGGGAAGGGGAAAAAAAAAATACAAAACAAAAAAAAAAAGGCTAAACACATAGTATTTTCCTCTTCATAAGTTTTTTTTTTTTTTTTTACCCAAAAAAAAAAGTTTTCTTAAATGTAATAATTAAGTGTTTGACATTAATAATAATAATAAAAATAAATAAATAGTTGTGAAACAATGTATACATTGAATTAAGTCAAGCGAAGGAATTGAATCCAATCTCAAACATGAAGGATCGGAAATAAGATTTAGATAATTGATTGAATATCTCGAGGCAAGAACACTTGTTTGAGATTTGAATCACTCAACGAACAAGATCGATCATGTTAAACTTGAATGATCATATACATGTAATCTAAACTACATAAAATAACAAACGAAAGGTAAGAGCACTTAGCCCTAATGATAAAAAAATCACTCCAAGGGAAAGTAAAATTGATATTAACTTGTTAATAAAATATCTCAGGTCAATAACACTCATTTGAGATTTGAATTATTCCACAAGCAAGATTGATTATGTCAAGTTTGAATGATTCTACATGCAACCTAAACTATGTATAATGACATATAAACTTAGTCATTGACTAAAGGAAACCACAAAATAATCTTCATTTTACAACATTTTTCAAGTCTCCTCTACAAAGACTTTGTATAGCCTCAAAATGAAAACCCTTCACCTTACATGAACCATTCCAAGAGTTGTAACTTTCATATTTTATAACTATAATTATCCACTATGCATAGTTTATGACCATAATTATTCACTGTGTAAATAAACCTTAAAATACATTAAAGAAAAACCATAAATCTAAAGTATCATCCACCCAAATTTTGTAGTCATCTAAGAATAAATGGAGCTTGATTCTTCCTTAATGTGGCATGAATTGCAACATCTTGTGATAATTTGAATAACATTTTCTTCGCATCTTTCTTAAAGTTTATTTTGTATGATTGATATTTTGGTTCATATTAATAGTAATATTGGTAAGGGTATTTTAAATTTTTTTTTTTTTTTTTTTTTTTTTTTAAGTTGAGGTATTTGTAACAACCAAACCTACTAAAATAGAGCTACCATATGCATGACCTAATTTTTCTATGAAAAAAAAAATCATTTAAAATCATTTATAAAATGATGTCATGGACTTAATGTTTGCATTAAAAGTTTTAAAATAAAACAAAGAAATATAACCAAGGTGAAATATAAATAAGTCAATAAAATATTGAAAATGATGCCCTAATCTAACCTAAAATTTATGAAAATAAAATACAACTACTCTAACACAAGTTTCATGGTCTTTATCACGACACCACCATCAGCCGTACTAGGGTTTTTGTCTTTACCTAAAATATAAGAATAACACAATAATTGAGTATTTTAAAAAATATTCAATAAGTAACCCCACTGTTAGGTTCTACAAACACATACTATCATTTAAAACTGTTTTTTCTTAGGTGGCTTTTCAGACAGGGCCAATTGGATGTGTATTTAGTTCTCTACACACGACACGGACATGCGAGCATGGACCTAGCAGGCGGGCTTGCACACCCCATAAGCCTGCTTGTTTGTCTAACAACCAGGGAGAATAGTGACCGTCATAGCATCATGATAAACTTAATGATCATTTTCATTTCATAGTGTACACATCCATACTTATCATAAAGGAGAAGTATGATGCTCATGAAAATACAATTATACATGAGGTCCCAACATTTTTCATTGTAATTAAATCATGCAAGACAACCCTCATTCCTTTCTCACGTATTATTCTTGGAAATATGCGTATATAAAACCTTACAAAATCATTTCATTCATAGCATAACCTTTAAATCATATCTTAGGAGTTGTGCATGGTAAATCTTCTTATCTCAAAACATATCATAGCATGTTATAACATATTATGTAACACAATCATATGACATTTCATTTATACTCTAATGTTACTTGACATATCGTACAGAGAAACATGTCATATCATCAAACATATCAAACAAATCCACACATATGACACGTATAATAAAATAAAAAGTTAGAAGTGTGGAAAGGAAGGGAGAGGATAATTGTAATTGTAATTTATATGTAACATATATTATATAAAAAAGGTAGTGGGCAATAGAAGTCCGTAGGTGGCGGTAGAGGAGAGAGTGTTGGGAGGAAGAGACCCATCCAAGACTCTCTTGACTCTTCGTTTTCCAGAAACACATAAAAATAATAAAATAAAGAAAGTCAACGAGTAGGGTCCACACGGCGAGCACGCGTGCACGACACATGGGGCCCACTTCTCTCTCTCTTCTACCCACCATATGAGTCAGAGCCTGGAAAATGACTTCCCTCCATATTTATAGTATTAAATATTAAATTCTTCCTTCTAAATCATTTCCTCTCTCTCTCTCTAAAAATAGTCCACGTCATCTCTCCACATTCTCTCCTCTTTGTTAAAAATAAAACCCTAATTTCTAGTAACTTTAGGTCTTATTTCGGAGAATATAATAATATGTCTTACCTTTATGTAAGTTAGGTATGCTATGTGCAAAACTTTATACAAATTCAATTTTATATCAACTCGATCCATTTTTTTTTAAATTATAAATATTAAAACATTTGAGCGTTCCAGCTATCTAGAGTTTCCTAATAACATACTCAATGGACTCTTTCACAAGGTGTATTGAGTAATGTGTACGACCCTAAATTCTCGAGGTGAAAAACATTCTGAAAATGGGTAAATAGCAAATGAGCTTTTTCTCTTGATTTTTTTGAACTTGTCTTTGAACCCTTGAAAGTCTAATTAGGAATGACTTTGTGTGTATTAAAATTCTCTATTTTATTTTTCGAGGCTAAAACATTTCGTGAGAAATGGATGAAGATCGAATTCTTTAGAGAAACAATAATATTTCATATACGGTACTTTGATGATAGAAGCCAGTAGTAAGGTAAACTCCATAAGTGTTATAGTAGAGGATAAAGAATAAAGAAAAAAAAAATGAAAGAGAAGTGACGAGGTATAGACAAACGGGTTCAGTCCATGTTTTAATAGTAAGAGTACTTATACGTTTTAAAAAGGATTAAAGATATCAATGAGACTTGTGAAAGTTTAAAAATATTATTAAAACGATGTACAATCGGTGTTTATCTATATTAATAATACCTATAAACTTTTAGAAATTTCGTGAATATTATTTGATAAAAAGCAAGATTGGCAGCTTTGGAGAGCTCGCCCTTAAAATGTTTGCAAAATTTTCGACTCGGGTAAGAATATGCTTGTATGGTTGAATAGGACAAGCTAGACATACATACTATATTCAACCTCACTAATCTTTAATCTCTTATTCCCTATCTCACACTCCCTAAATTTGGAGTCCTTTTGCCATTCATAGCTAATGTGAGTATCTGATTGGACGCTCCATCAATTTGAAGTTGAATCATTTGTGATTCTTTCTTTATTCTTTATGTATGGGCGCGTCCCCCGCCCACTAATGATCCTAAAAACACATTCTTCTTCTATCTCAAACAGACTAGAGGGAGCAATTTTGAAAAACACCCCATATAACTAGGGGGATTTAGAGCATTTTAAAAAGAACACATTCAATTAGCATAGACATGCCTCACCCTCACAAGACCTCATCTAAGATGTTCCTTAAAAGATCATATTACTTGCTCATTGGTGGTGCATAGATGGGTTTCAAGAGGGATTCTTCTCCAATAAATGATAGTTGTCCTCTAGGGTATGGAGCCAAGACCTGCTCACGTAGCTCCTTAATCGTTGTACATCATGATATAGACGGGAAATTGTTTGCCACAATCTCTTTTTCATGAAAACATGTACCATTCACAATGATCATGAGGCCACGTAGTTGATTTTTTTTTTTACAATGTAACATAACACTCCATACATAAGGTCTCATTTTGCACAAACATGTATCACTAAATCATTATGAATAAATAATTTATTCATTCAACCTAAACATAACACATTTTATTAGCAAACCTACTTGTGAATCACAAAAATCTTTACGAAACTGAGTTTCAAATGCATGTTGTGGTATTTGATTTAGCCTATCGGTACGTGCAATGTGGCAAGCCGATAGCACATGCTCCTCCCTTAGGCGTGTCTGTACGCATGCGTGGGTCACCTCTGTGTGTATAAAGGGTGTGTGTGGCACATGAGTGACCCTTTTTTTTTTTTTTTTTTTTGCTCGGTTAGACCTCCATTTATTAGTTTTCCATCCGGATTTCAATACTGACCTTAATTTTACTTGAACCAAGACTTAACATTGAGTTTTCAGAAATTTTGAAGCCCTTAACCCCTAAAAAAACTAGCTCGAGAAAGTACACGTCATTCAAGTAAGTAGCCACAAAGATTTTAAGCAAGTAATACTTGTAGGGATAGTTAGGACGTGCTAGCCTGTGAGCATATCGTGTCTTAGGTGGTTAGATTATGCATGCTTAGGAATCGAATGGGAAATTTTGAATAAGCGTACCGTGTGCGTTATGGAAAATTATGAAATTACCCTTAGTATGGGAGTTGTTGTTGCTTGTTTATTTAATGCTTTCAGCTGTGCTAGAAATAAGGAAGGAAAATCTTGTGATTTTTTCTTAAAAGTGTTTAATGGATGTTTATCTCCCATTAATCATGTTTGAATTGCAAGATAAATTGTTGGTTAAATTCAAGTGAATGTTTGTATGGGTAGAAATGAGTCAAGACCCATAAACCCGCCTTGAAAGGGGACGATGAACTACACAAGTAGTTAATTGAGGATATACTATAGTGTAGAGCAAACCCACTCTAAGAGGGATTGAGAGACTACATAAGTAGTACATAGAGGAGCTACAATTGTGTGTGGAATAAACTCACTCTGAGATGAGACGAGGGATTACAAAAATAGTTTAGTTCACGATAGACATCAATATAGAGTGTGGTAACAGTCGGAGGATTCCTGAACGAGACTTGAAATTTTTAGAGTCCAAAAGAAAATTAGTGGTAACTTAGTAGGAACTAGTGTTAACTTAACTCTAACTATTGAATGGTGATGTTTTTCTAAACCTAGTAATTCTTGTAACTAAATATTATCTAATTTATTAATAGAATAAATTGTTGTTTTAGATTGCATACAAAATTAACTAATATTTATAAAACCTAAGCCTTTAGTGTAATTTTGGAAAGTATTTTGTTGATGTGGAGGAGGATCATGTTTAATGTTTAAGTTATAACCGTCAGACTCGTATTTGATTGTCTTATTAGGATAACATTATTGATACAACTCAATTTGCAATTGTTACAAACGATTTGGATTATGTGATATGTGAGTGGGAGTATGATATACAATTAGTTTATATTGTTACAAACGATTTGGATTATGTGATATATGAGTGGGAGTATGATATACAATTAGTTTGTATAAACTAGATCATGAAATATTTCATCTCTCTTTATAAATCCACTATTAATTAAGAAAATTAATATATTACAAGATGATCATATGTGACTCAATTTTAATCTTGGGTTAGTTATGAACTTTTGCCAGTGAGGGCCGGTAATTTAATTTACATCGGATGAGAGTGATTTTTATATAGCTAACTCAATAAGCTTATCATTTTGGAGACTTGACCAAATAGCAAGCTGAAACTAGATGAAATTAACTTCTTCTCCTACGGTTAAGTAAATGAATAGTTCTCTTAACTATTAACTATTAACTTCTTCTCCTACGGTTAAGTAAATGAATAATTCCTACCCACGGCAACATTTTCCAAGTGCCAAACATATTATATTTTCAGGTATATTCTCTCTTTTATTCTGTGTTTTTCATCTAGACCGAGTGTGTGAGTTGTATAATCCTAACAATTGGTATCAGAACTATGAGAGATACACTATAATATATGAAAATGAAAAATTCAGAGATCGAGATCGAGATTGAGAAGTTTGATGGATTTGACTTCGATTTCTAAAAGATGCAGATTGAAGATTATCTACACCAGTAAGATCTTTACGAACCCTTGTCTATGGTGAAGTTGGATTCCATGATCACATAGCAGCGGAAGCTTAAGGATTGGTAGGCTCTAGGGTTGATCCAGTTGATGTCTAGAAATGTAGTGGAAGTTCTAGAATCGGTAGGCTTTAAGGTTTATCCAGTTAATGTTGTCCATAAATGTAGTAGAAGCTCAAGGATCGATAGGCTCTAGGGTTTATCTAGTTGATGTTTTCTAGAAATGTATGGAAACTCAAGGATCGGTAAGCTCTAAGCTTGATCCAGTTTATGTTGTCTAGAAACGTAGTGGAAGCTCAAGGATTAGTAGACTCTAGGGTTGATCCAGTTGACGCTATTCAGAAATGTGGTGTTCAACATCATCAAGGAGAAGACAACATAGATCTATTAATGACACTACCAAATATGTATGAAAACTGTCAAACAAGATAGTCAGAGAAATGAACCCAAAGATTAATTAGACTTCTCAAGTGCGTCACAAGTGCCAGATCGGGCAGAATAATTGTGAGACAGAATCATAATACATTGGGAGTTGAAGCCAAACTCCTTAAGTTAGGAGTTGTCTTACCCATCAATGAAGCAAAACGTGGAAGTGTTATGTGAGAAGTGAGCACGAGAAAGGAAAGTAACATCGTGAAAGTGCTCTAAGAGATGTGAGCACGAGAAAGTCGTGACTTTCGTAGAAGTACTCCAAGTGGAGTGAGCATGAGAGAAGTAAACAATGCCCTTAGAAGTGCTCTAAGATATATACACACATGAAAGACGTGTGATGCATATGGAAGTGCTCCAAGATATTTATAGGATATCCTAACTCACACGTGTTCATATGAATGATTTGGATCAATTCATTTGTAACAATTACAAAGTGGGTCATATCAATAGTGTTACTAAGACAAGACACTCAACGTTATTCATATACTATAGACCCTTAGGTTATTACTTAAACATGATCCTCCTATTTGTCAACCACATACTGTCCAAGATTACATTGATAACTTAAGATTCTTTATACAATAAAAATATTAAATTTCAAATAAAGTAATCAAAATTATTATTAAAAATTAAATAATTAACTCAGGGTCTAAACAACATTTTAGAATTGGTTAGATTTACTTGTGCTCTAAGAGGATTATTAGAACTTTGCTAGTTGAGTTCCTTTAAGCAAAATTGCCTTGATCAACAAGAGTCCATAGTACCCATATAAGTAGGTAAAACTAGGGTTGAGACTTAAAAATGAATAGGTGCTAACGGGTCTCCAACTGACTTGATCTTGTTAGCCAGAGATTATATAGATAGATGAGTGTTGAGTAGATTGAGGGTCATATGTAATAACCCAAAAATTGTGGAAAAAATAATGTTGAGAGGTGGGGAGTTGCCTTCCACTCTCAAAGGGAGATCTTTCAATTCATTTTATCATTCCACTTGAATAGTTTGAAGTTAGTCGAGAATACAATTTTTGACGGTTCAAGGTCCGCATTTTGGCTAATCCAGCTTGGACATGTTACGCTCGGACCCTTTTCTTCTAGTTTGAACTCTTTGAAAGCATTTAAGGTTAGTTAAATTATTAGGAGTACATTTAAATTATTTTATGCAAAATTAGGTGAGTCAAATATCCATAGTATAATTCTTATTTGTGATTGTTGAACTTATTAGGCAAAATTAAATTCTAGTGAGCAGTGTTAAGCTAGCATCAAGAATTTGTAATTCAAGTTGTAATTCGGTTGAGGCAAACCAAGTGACCTTACTATGGACTCGATCGGAAGACTTACCTTATGTATGACGATACGTGCCTAGTGGCGCTTGCACGTGTTGTTTATCCTTTATGTTATGTGATGATGTAATGACGTTGTATGATGATATGACAATGTGACGATGCTATATAATGATATGATGGTGTGATGTTATATGATGATGTATATGATGATGTGAAATGATGACATGACGATGACATAATATGATGACATGATGATGATGATGCATGATAACATGATGATATAAGATGCATGATGATGAGATGACTTAATATGATGATATTTCATATTAACATGATGTGCATGTATTAAATTTCATTATACATTATGATGACAAGTTTTCTAAGGCACAACCTTAATTGATGTTAATGATGATGAACATATGAAAGTCAATGCATGCATGTTACCTAGGGTAATGTGTGAATGATGTATAGAGTTGTATCATAAGAATGATTTAAAGATGAAAACTATAGGGACCTCATGTATATTGTGTGTTCATATGCATCGGGTTACTTCCCCATTTATGATGATAAGTACGGACCCGTACACTATTATGATGATGATGATGATCATGTCTCGCATGATACTCGGGGGTTTGCTGACCTCTGGAACTCCGGCTATGGACAACTATCCCGACTATAATGGGTCCAGGGGGGTGCGAACCGACTGGGAACTCATGCTCGCACGTGTGGGTTGTGTGTAGGGAAGTGCTACACATCTAATTTTATTCGGACTGGAGGCCACCTCTATAATGGTTTTAGCGATAAGTCTTGAAGCATAAGTTGCATGTTTTTGCATTCCCTGACCCCAGCAGTGGGATCACGTACTGAGTATTTCTTAAAATACTCAAGTCGTGTGCTACTTCTATTTCAGGTAAGGGTAAGGCACCAATGTATGGCTGATGACGACATCGCAAGTAAAGACAATGATACATGCATATGATAGTGATATTTCGTTTTTTAGACTTTTTTAATTTTAATGTTTCGTTTATTTTATTTAATATGTTGTTGTGTCACTTTAAAGACATTTTTGAACATATAAGTCCATGACAATGTTTTACGATAAAGTTTTAAATGTTTATTTTTGCATAAGAGAGTATGTTATGATGACGGTAGCGATTATAAGTTATCAGAAATCTAGGGTTTACACACAACCTCCTTCATGATGTTTATTTTATAGGGTTTGCTAGGGTGATGCTAACTAAACCTACTAGATAATTTAAGAGCAGTGTTCATAATGGTATGATGAGAATTATGATTTGGAGTCGATGGGGAGTCGTGCCTCAAGGATCTATAAGATATAAGATATATGTTTATGAGGATGGTGGTGATGAAAGAGACAAGTAGAACATCTAACCAAGATAGAACTCTAAAAACAAACCATGAGAACGACTTTTCACCATGACCCTAACTTGAGCTTAGGTGGAGAGAGCAAACCTAGGGGATAGTTTAGGAAATACTATAACTTAGGAACAAACTCCTAAATATGAATAAGACATGGAACTAACAAACGAATGAGAGAATAAAACTTAGAAATTAACTAAGAACTACAAGCAAGCTAACTTACTCAATATTTTTATACTCATCCATGCTACTTTAGTTCTTTTCAAATGAGGCTTAGATGGATTGGTCGAGGCAAGGGCGTGAATAAGTTAGGGGACTACAAGGGTCGAACTAGATTGGTGTCTTGGTCTCCTAGGTCTTTATGCTTTTTATGAGTCCGATACGATGTACTATGTCATTTTGTGTCAATATTTTGTAAACTATGTCATGTCATATTTTGAAAATTCTTAAAATACATTTAAATTTTTTTTAAGCCATTTAGTGACCATAAGTGGCTCAAGTATCTTGAGAAACGTGTAAAATAGACAAAAATTGGTCAAATCAAGTGAAAATGCCAAAAACAGCTCAATCAGACCGAACCAAATTTGAATAGTTCAACAAGAACGGTCATTATCTACCTTAAGGAGGTGAGCATCCTTCTCTCGTCCTTTTCCTTTGTTTTCCAACACTTAATCTAACTTCAATAGCTCTCGATTCCTTCTCCAAATCTTCTCGAGATGAATCTAGTAGGCTAAAATTAATCAAACCCTCTCTTTCAATGTGACAATGAATGCCCAATTGGGATTATTATTCAGTTTCACATATGAATCACACTTTGTTTTCTTCTTTTGCTCTCTTGAAATTGACATTCACAAACTCTCTCTCTCCAATTTGGTATGGTTTTGACAAAATTTTGCCAAATATGAATGAACAAATCATAAGCAACATAAAAATTTTGGTTTGGATTGATTTGGAAGGCTGTGGTGTACTAATAAGTATCATAGGACCACTAGGAGTAGTGCCATTTGAACTCAATTATCACACTACATTCTTCTTAAAATCTTTTCAACCTTCTAACTCTTTTTTCCATTCCAAGTTAGAGAGTGATTAGAGGTACTCTCTTTCTCGTAACTTTACTTATACTAATAAAATAATAATGTCTTAAAATCTAATACGTGTTATCAAAAACAATGTTACGATGAGCAGAGTTTGATGTCTTGTAATTAATGAAGGGAGTGATGTCAAAATGTGGTAAGGCTGAGGTTCATAAGCTGACAAAACCATCATACAAATAAAGAAGAAATTGTAGACAGGAAGTAGTGGCATCTACCATACTAAGGGAGGAGACAAAAGGGGACACCAACACTAAGTAAGAAGGATTTATATTACAAAAAACAGGCCAAGGGTGCAACCATGTGAGTTTGAAAATAACAGCTAACTTTTTTTTCCAAGAGTCAACCATTAAAACTTGTTCGAGTGAAATACGTATGGTGGGACAAGTACGTGTTTATGTGTTTCTCAGTGCGTCGATCTTCTCTCTCTTCCTTTCGGTTTTTAAATGATATATATAATCCATATGTTTTAGTCGGTTGAATTATTATAATATCTTTTAACATTTTAATAATTAAAAAAAAAAGAGAAATATTTGTTTAATTGAGTTTTAGAAGGCAATTAATTAATTAATTAATTATGGGGTAATTAAGAGGGTCATAATTGATGGAATAAAAATGTAGGGTATGACGTGATGGATGATAAATTGTAGTGAGAGTCTAATGGGACACATCTAATATGCTTCAGTCAACAAATAAAAAATAAGCATTTGTTTTAAAAGTCAACGCACATGATTTTGAGGTTGACAAAGGCCAATGGTAAACCCTTCTCCTTCCTGCCCTCCATTTCCACCCATTCCTCTTTTTCCATTTTCAAATATATATTTATGACATTTCAATTTTTGTATCTTAAATTTATTCATCATTCATTTTATTCATTTTATTCATTTTCTCAATTATGATTCCAAATACTAAAACTTAAAAAGTATGTATAACATGTTTATAAACGCTAAAATCCTCACCCAACCCCTCAAAATATTTATTAATGACAAATAATTTAATTTAAATATATCCTTTGGGGTTATATATATATATATATATATATATATGTAATGGGGTTTGAAGATTACATTTGAATTTGGGTGCCATTTAACAACGCCTCTCCTTTCATTGACTTGTGTTTACATAATTCAAATAATTTCAATTTTTACCAACAAGAGATAATCATAAGAATATTTAGAAAAGAAAAAAAAAAAGAAAAAAAAAAGACTAAGACAGGTAGTGGGTTTCTGTCTTTTCATTGAATTATTTTAATTAAATTAAATTAAATTAAGGTTTGTTAGTGGGGTTGACATGGATCTTGACCCTCTTTCATGAAACATTCTTCCACTCATTATGTATTTTATGTGTCATTTCTCCCATCTATGCCTTATAATCTTCCTATATTTGACCACTTTTTTCTTTCTCAAAACTAATTTTAAAAAATAAAATAAAATTAGGTTGATATATTTTTTTTCTTTTTTTTATAAATCTCAACTAAATGTTTTGTAATGACCTTTCGGGACCAGCGTCTTGGTTGACAGTCGTTCCGTTCTCCAATCGATGTGGGACCCTACTATTTGTAACAACTGTAAGCCTATTACTAGTCGATATTGTCCTCTTTGAGTTTTTCTTTTCGAACTTCCCCTTAACGTTGTTAAAACACGTATGCTAGGTAGAGGTTTCTACACCCTTATAAAAAGATGTTTCGTTCTCTTCCTCAACCGATGTGGGATCTTACAACCCAAACTAACCCGGTTATGTTAGGTTGAGTTCATTATTTAATAAGGGTTGTTTGGGTTGAAAAAATTGACAAACTTGGGTCTAAGAAATGTCTCAACTCGACCTAATCTAACCCACGAACACCGAGATGTGATTTTATGGAAGGAAAGCATCTAATATTTATAATATCATAAATGAACAAACAAAATTAAGTGGTTTAGTTGGGCATATCAACTCAGGTCCATATTTTTGTATTTGGATTTGCATAAAAATAAAAGTAGGTCAAAATGAGAAACAAACCCTAATTTGTAGAGAATGAAAGAAATGGGAAGTTTGGTGAGTAGGAGGAAAAGGTGACTTCATGTTTGCATCATTACCATAAACATCGAATATATTATTTTATTTTTATTAATTTAAATGCTTTTTTCTTCATTTCTTATCCTTCATTCTCACTCTAACTTCTCTCTCTCCTCCTCATTTCTTATATTTATTTTCTAAAAAATTAAATATATAAAAAAAAAACATTTTAAAAAAAATATGGGATCAGGCCCATGTACCCGAAACCAAATAAAAATCGACCCAATGGCCCAAAATTGGGTCCAAATTCTTGATCTTGGACGAACTCTTTCCTTCAAAAGGAAAATAATATATTCTTTTGACCATTTCATTGATTTAAATTTTAAATGTATTAATTTTATTTCAATCTTTATTAGAAAAGTTTCTCTAAGATAAATTCTCACTTTATAAGAAAACTAAATTTCCAAGAGAAATTATAGGCACTCACGAAGTGTTTTTCAAGTTCAAGGTTATGATTATTATTATTATTATTGTTATTATTATCTTCTAAAACAAATCTTATTTCACAATTGAGTCCTCTCGTTCTTGAATTGGTTGTCAAATATTGATTTGTTATCGACCTCTACTCGATTTTTCCTCCATTTTGTATAACAAGTGCAGAGTTTCCAAAATTGACGTTGCTAGAACCACGGTCGCTTCCTCTTCGATGTTATTAACACATTCATCATTTGTAAGATTGTCGATAAGGTTGACGAAGGTAGACTACTATGTGTTCATAATATTTGCATGTGTGCATGACATATCATTTGTTCTTAACATATGTGACTCATCAAGTATCTCGTAGGGAACATGTGAACATGGTGTCATAACATACATGGATTACATACCGGAAGTACATGCATTATCAAAAGCTCATAACATCACATCATACACGAAATAACACGTAGATAGACCATAAAGTACTTGTTATTTATGCAATATTCAATTCATCCAATCTTGTTCGAAGACATTTCAATAGTAAGATACTTACTTCGTTGACCTAAATCGAAATCACTAATATCCTTAATTAATATTAGCTTGATTTTGCTCATAGAAGTTCAACTTCACCCTTGAAATTTCACAGACATTTCTTACATATTAATTCACTTAACTCTCATATTTTACCCCTATTGTCTAAATATTTTAAATTGCCACATCAAAAATGGTATTGAGATAGTTCACAATGGCAGAAATAGGTTCAAAATTTTAATTCATGCTGAATAGGCTATTTAAGCCAAGCTAGAGCCTCCAAATCGAGCATAAGGACTAAGCTGAGGCGTGAGCCAGTGTGTGACACTCAAGTAAGAAAGAGTACATGAATGAATCGACACAACATCAGAATGAGAGTTATCTTGAAGATAGGATGACTAAGAAAGGATTAAAAAAATTTAAGTCACTACCTATACTAACAAAGTGCACCTTCTTTTTTGGTGGCTCAATCATAGGAAGTCAATTATTAAGTGTGCTTTGCTTGAAGAAATTCTATATTGGGTAACTCCTGAAGTTTTTTTTCTAGAATGCGTGTGATTAAGAACAAAGCATGATAGAAGGACTTGCGTTGGCCTATGAGGATAGTTTTTACTCTTAAAAGCGAGTAATAAATAACGTGACCATGTAGTAGGTAATGCAAGAGAATGTTGGAGTCGTTAAGTGCTGAATCTAGATTTTGAATCTTGATCCGAATCTTGAGCATGAGTCGTTACAAATGGTATTAGAGTAGTACCTCTCCCAGTAAGATGTATTTCGGGGACGAACCAAGATGGAAGCTGGTGCGCATGTGATGCCTGAGTGAGTAAAGAAGGGGTACATGAATAAACTGAGACTATATCCAAATGAGAGCGATCCCAAAGATAGGATGACTAAGAAAGGATTAAAAGAAATTAAAGTCACTACCTACACCAACAAAGTGCACATTCTTTTTTGGTGGCTCAATCATAGGAATTTCATAATTAAGTGTGTTCTACTTTGAGCAATTCTATGTTGGGTGAACTCCTGAAATTTTACTAACATGCATATGAGTGAGGAAAAAGACATGGGTCGTTGCATCGGTAGGGGAGCGTTCCACCTTAGAGGGAAGCACCCGCGCGAGCAGTGGTGGACGGAGCGGAAGCGAGAATGTCGGCTTGAGTAACGCAAACATTAGTGAGAACCCAATGCCCCGAAAACCTAAGGGTTCCTCCACGGAGGGTGAGTCAGGGCCGCGCGAGCAGTGGTGGACGGAGCGGAAGCGAGAATGTCGGCTTGAGTAACGCAAACATTGGTGAGAATCCAATGCCCCAAAAACCTAAGAGTTCCTCCATGGAGAGTGAGTCAGGGCCTAAGATCAGGTCGAAAGGCGTAGTCAATAGACAACAGGTGAATATTCCTGTACTACCCCTTGTTGGTCCCGAGGGATGGAGGAGGATAAGTTAGCCGAAAGATGGTTATCGGTTCAAGGACGCAAGGTCCTCCTATTTTTTTCAGGGTAAGAAGGGGTAGGTTTTACTACTTGTTTTGTTGGATAAATTGTATGAAGTATGAACGGCGCATCCCTTATGGCCCCTACATGTACTATGTTTTGTGGTTGTTTAACGTGTATTATGTAATGTTTATCCTATGATATAAGTTATGTTATAAGTTATATCAGAGATAATTATGCTTTGATATGGATCTTGTTGTAAAATCATTGTTGTAGCATAAAACCTCTATATGGTATGTCACACATATTGAAATGTCACGGATCGATTCGATTTAAAATTTTGAAGCGCCCGATGAAGTGAGAGCTTAACTTGTCTTTAGGCTTGAATCTCATAACACCTTTCATCAATATCACATTCAAGAATACCTTTTCGCCTACTTTACTCTATCTTACTCCAACTTAACTTTTCTATCCACTCTCGGTCCTATGCATCCTCATCTTAATCTTCTCCACGATCTCATTGGTAGCTTGAACCAACTTTGGTCCTAATAGCTCTTCACCCATTTCGTCCCAACATACTAGGGGCCTGCATCATTACCCATATAACACATATATCATGCTCATCATTTCAGTTCATGATCACATCCTAGCATATCCTATTGATCCCTACCGGCACTATTTGAAGGGATTCCAAACGTTACTTACATGAACGTTACAAAGCCCAAAGTCAAAGCCCAATCTACAATCTTGTGTGACCAAAGCTCAAGCTCAAGCCCAAATCTGACACTTCAAAACCCAATAATTACTTGAAAGAAATTTTTCTCCCACTCCGTGTCTGCTAGGCATTATACACCCTCCCTCTGCTCTCTGTGTCCTTTAGCTTGAATAAATGCCTCACCGCTCTCTGTGTTATTTAGCTTGAATAAATGCCTCACTGCTCTCTTGGAAAATGGCTGTTATTTTAGCTTTGAGTAAATGCCTCACTATTCTCTTGGAAAAGGACTATTATTTTAAATCAAGTTATTTTAAATTTATAGGTGGCTCTCTCCACTAAATCCATTATGCTCTCTCCCTACCTCTCTACTCTTAGCCATTTCTACCTCGGCCTCATTTCTACTCCTCAACTCAAGTTCTATTCCTCTCTCTTCTTTTTGGATTCTTCCTCTCTTCTCTTTCAGCCATACAAACTTCTCTCAGCCTCTCTTCTCACAACTTTTTTCTCTCTTTCTCTCTTTCACAGCCACGCCAAAATACAACCTTCAGTCAAAATACAAATCTCTCTAGATACTTAGTCTCTCACAAGAAATTTGATTACAATAGCATTCTCTCGCGTTCTTTATCTTGTTTCTTTCTCGCGCGCCGTCTTTCTTTCTTTAGTCTCCTGGAACGCTATAACGGGTAAACTTTTTCTCTTTTTGTTATATCCCCTTGCAAAGTCTAATGGTACATTTTAACTTAGATGCCTTCTATGATAATTGTTCATATTGGGTTAAATGTTTGAATCATAATAGTTCTATTTTACTCTTTATAGATGGAAAACAATAGGGCAGTTGTATGTGCAAATAGCTCTAGTAATTATAATGCATCAAAACCACCAATGGCTACACAATCTGAATTTAAGAAGAAGAAACCTAGTAAATCAACCGTGTGAGATCACTTTACAAGATTAGAGAACAATAATAAGAGATACAAGTGCAACTATTGTTCTAAGGAGTATGTTTGTGATACTAATTCTTGTGGAACTAGCACGTTATGGAAGCACTTAAAAAATCAATGTAGAAAATACACATATAAGGTGGAGGATAAAGGACAAACCACTCTAAGTTTTCAACGTTCAATAGATGGAAAGGGTGGTAGTAATATTGTTACTTCATTATTTAGTCAGACAAGATGTAGAGCAACATGTGCCAAGATGATAATTATGGATGAATTATCATTTAAATTTGTAAAGAATGAGGGGTTCAAATTGTTTTGTAGTATTGCATTTCCTAAGTTTGACCTTCCGTCAAGTAACCATTGCTAGAGATATATTTCAGCTCTCTCTAGAAGAAAAAAAGAAGTTAAAGATTGTTTAGTCGGTCATTCTAAGAGGGTTTGTCACACATGGACTTTGTTGCAAAACATTAATTACATGGTAATCACAACACATTTTATTGATTCAAAATGGAATTTGTATCAAAGAATTCTCAACTTTTGTCAAGTTGCTAACCACAAGGGAGAGACTATTGACAAGATTATTGAGAGTTGTTTATTGAAATGGAGAATCGATAAGGTTTTCTCTATCACAATTGATAATGGAAGTTCTAATGATATAGCTATTTCATATATTATGAGGGAAAAAAAAAAGACTTAGAAGTTGGAATTCACTTGTCTTAGATGGAGAAATATTACACTTGATTTGATTGTGAATGAAGAACTTAAAGAAATGCATGACTAGTGTTTGCAATGCCGTGAGGTATGTTAGATCATCCACCAAGAGATTGACAAAATTTAAAGATCATGTTGAACAAGAAAAAATTGAATGTAAAGCACTTGTTTGTTTGGATGTGGTGACTCGATGAAATTCCACTTATTTGATACTTGATCAAGCCTTGAAATTTGAAAAAGCTTTCAAAGTATTAGAGAAAGAAGAATTAGATTATGTTGATTACTTTAAAGAGGGGATCATGGAAACAAAATAATAGGGCCATCAACCATTGATGATTGGAAAAAACGTGTTTGTAAAGTTTTTGAAGGTTTTCTATTATGTCACTACGAAGATAAAGTGATTCTTTATATGTGACTTATAATTCTTATTTTCATGAACTTTGGGGTATTCGAGAACTTTTAATTCAGTAGAGTACAAATTTGAACTCTGTTTTAAGTTAAGTATGTCATGTCAAATATTGGAGCTCAGTGGAAAGAATTAATAAGTTGATATTCATAGTAGTGGTATTCGATCCCCGTTACAAATTGGATTACATATCATTTTTCTTTTCGAATATTTATGAAGATACTATGACTAAAGTGATAGTGGATGACATAAAAAATTATTTAATTCGTTTGTATGACTACTACAAGTTTTATGATAATGCTCAAGATCATCATCAATCTGAATAAAGATTCACTTCTAAGTCCATGAGTATGGAGATGGACTTAATTGATGAAGAGAATTTGAGTGGTTCAATATTAGTATTATCAAGATACAAACGAAGAAGAGAAGAGCAAAATTCACTCGAGTTAAAGAATGATGTGGATCGATATTTATCTGACCCTAGTGAAGAACTTGATGATAATTTTGATGTTTTGGTATGGTGGAAAGCAAATGAGTTTAAATATAGACTTTTATCGAAAATTGCCCAAGATGTTTTGGCCGTTCCAGTGTCGACGGTATCTTCTAAGTCAACATTTAGTACGGGTGAGAGGATTTTTGATTCTTGTAGGATTTCTTTGACACCTAAAACAATGGAAACTCTGATATGTACACAAAATTGAATGGTAGAAAATCAATATCATTAGATATTCCTCAACAACTTGAAGATTTGGAGATTTGTTCTAAGATTGAGACTGGTAACTCCAAATCTATTTATTGTCTATTGGTTAAGATGTATTCTAATGATTTAAGACCTTCAAGCTCCACCAATGTCATGCAAGAATAATTATTTTTCAATGTAAGTAAAATATTTGGAGTTACACTATGCTTTATCCAAACAATCTTAAAACGGTACTCACTTTCAAGATGATATTTTTCCTTTGTAGGAATTAATAATGCAATAGAGGGTTGGATAGTTTTAAATTTTTAGGCATTTTGTTGAATGTTGTAACTTTGGAATTAATTCATGGAATATTCTTTACATATTTATAAGTGAATTTTTAAGCATTTTGTTGAATGATTATATATTGTGAATATAGATAATTTAATTAGATGTAGTAATTTTGGAATTGATTCATGGCATATTCTTTACATATTTATAGGTGATAGTATGAATAAAATAGAGAGTTTGATATTTTTGATCTATAGTAATTGTTTTATCATTTTAGGTCATACAAATTAAATTTTTTAAATTTTTTTTGGACCACCGAACCCAACCCCGAAAATAGAAGGTTGTGTTGGGTTACCAATCCAACCAACCCGAACTATTGAGTTGGGTCAAAAAAATCCTTAAACCCAACCCAACCTGGACCATATACACCTCTACTCTCACCATACAAATCAAAGGAGAACAGTCATAGGTAGAAGTTCATAACTTACTCAAGATTAAAAATAAATCACATATGATCATTTTATGAAATATTATTTTTTTCAATTAATAGATTGGTAATGAGAGATTAAGTATCTCATGTGTCAGCCTTATACAAACTCATTGTATAAAATATCCTCATTCATATGTTTTCTACCTGAACAATTTGGATCAAATCTTTGTAACCAATTACACTGTGAGTTGTATCAATAGTGCTACCAAGATAAGACATCCAACTTCCTCCATATAGGATAGATTCTTTCGGTTATTATTTGAACACGATGGTCCTATGTATTAACTACACACTATTCAAGTCTACCATAATATGGATTAAACACGATATTGGATAATGTTATACACAATATAAAATAACAAAGCATTTGGATAAGAAAATGTTAAGTTACAAAAACTATGAGCGGTAGGGTGTCATCGTTGTACATTTTTAATCATGCCGCATTGTGATCTTGACACACTCATGACAACCTTGAGAGGAACCCAAACCCTATATCCATTTTGTGTCGCTTCGTTGGACCATAGGCAAGGTTCGCCTTTGCCAACCAAATAATACTTCTACAGAATCCAAGCTTGTTCAGTCGCACGTGCCACCTGTGCATGCATGTTCAATTATCTGCGACTTAACCGACTTGCATCTACACTAGGCCAAGTCATTTGACTCGATTTTGCCTCTACTTGGGGTCAAAGTCTCTCAATGCAACGTCACATCTCATATTCTCATCTCGGTTTTTAATTAACACGACCATCATGTCATGATGTCATCCCAAGTCTTGGGATGTCCTCGGTCAACATAGTTCACTTGATCATGCTCATCGAAAATGGACCCATGTGTCATTCTTAACATTGAGACATCTTGGGTATTTATCCATCCAGGTTATTATCAAGCCATTGGACCCTCTTGCGTCATTGCTACACATTTACAGACTCATTTCAAAGGAAGTTCCCGAAACACTCGTCTCACCCTCATTGTGGCACATGCATATGCCACAGGGTAGCTTGCTTAAGCCATATGGGCTAGGGGTGGTGGAGAGCTAACAGCATGCCTCCCCTAAGGTACATTTTGAGGCATTTTCAATATGGCGGGTGTAGACATAATTTTGTGGAATGGTCATACAGTGTCGTTGAGCGTTCGTCCGGTGTCAAGATGCGTGATTGACACCAATTTTGGTGATCTTTCATATTTCATATGAACGGACTTAACTCCAAGGTGCATGCCCAAATTTTCTCCGAAATCCTGACTTTCGAGGTTAAGACTCAGAGCCCTATTTAATCCTTAAACAAGCCTATCTTGACCCCTCTTATCTACTAGTTGCCCAAATATTGGTTATGCAACATCTTAGCTTCAATGTCCACTTTATATGGTGTGTTGGATGATACACCATACTCCTCGGTTACATTATAGCAGTCATCTATCTTGGTCTTCATGTGGGTGGATGGGCACCACTTGAGGGTCACAACCTATTGTGTTAATAGAATAGGTGTGACACATGACACAAATTCCAACAACTCGTTGAATGGAGAATGATTGAATCACACATAATTTTGCAATTGAGATATTTTTGAGTAGTGGAGGGACATTAGACATTAGTATATATATTGACGAGTGGGCAAAGGGTATGTAAAAAGAACTTTTTACTACTAATTTAATTATCATATTATTATCAACATATGCTAAAATGGATTTATATTTGTTTGATGGATTGTCGGTTCGGTTCAGTTTTGGTTTAGAAAATGTAGGCAAAACCGGACGGAACCGAGGTAGATAAATGCAACCTAAATAAACCCTAAATCCCTCGTTTTTCCTTTCCTTTCCTTTCCTTTCCATTCCTTAGGCTTCAGCCAGCGCCGTTGTCCCAACGGTCTCCTCTCCTTTCTAATCTCGATTCTTCGTCTCCCTCGGTCTCACACCGACTTCTCCCTCTCCCATCCCTCTCCCATCGACCATTCTCGAACATTTCAAGATCGGATCACAATTTCCTCTTCAGGATGGGTAGCAGCCAAGCCGCTGTGTCATTTCTCACCAATATTGCTCGTGCTGCTTTCGGTCTCGGGGCCGCCGCATCGGTTCTGAATGCCTCCCTGTACACCGTTGACGGTGGTGAGAGAGCTGTCCTCTTCGATCGGTTTCGGGGTGTAATTGACGACACTGTCGGTGAGGGAACACACTTCTTGATTCCATGGCTTCAAAAGCCCTTTATATTTGACATTCGTACGAGACCACACACTTTCTCGTCTGTTTCCGGTACTAAAGATCTTCAGATGGTAAATCTAAGCCTCCGTGTTCTCTCTCGCCCTGAGATTTCTCGTCTCCCCGATATTTTCAAAACCCTAGGTCTAGAGTACGACGAGAAGGTCCTCCCTTCTATTGGAAATGAGGTTCTGAAGGCCGTCGTTGCCCAATTCAACGCCGATCAGCTTTTGACCGAGCGGCCTCACGTTTCGGCTCTTGTGCGTGAGAGCCTGGTTCGGCGGGCGAAGGACTTCAACATTGTGCTGGATGACGTTGCCATCACTCATTTGTCCTATAGCCCAGAGTTCTCCAAGGCAGTTGAGCAGAAGCAGGTAGCGCAACAAGAGGCTGAGCGGTCAAAATTTGTTGTGGCAAAGGCTGAACAAGAAAGAAGGGCCGCAATTATTAGGGCTGAGGGTGAGAGCGAGTCAGCTAAGTTGATTTCTGATGCCACGTCGGCCGCTGGTATGGGTTTGATCGAGCTGAGGAGAATTGAAGCATCAAGGGAGATTGCATCCACCCTCGCCAAGTCGCCGAATGTGGCCTACTTGCCCGGTGGTCAGAACATGCTTTTGGCTCTGAATTCGAATCGTTGAATGAATTGGTAAGCTAATGAACTCGTATCACGTTATTGATATATGTTTCTTGCTTTAGTCTGGTATGTGTTTGATTCATTAAAACTATGGGTGAACTTGTCATTTCTTATCTTTTTAGTATTACAATCCAATGTGATATCATTATCAACTAGTCTGATCTAATTGAGAAGTCATGTATGGAATGAGACATTAAAAATTTTTCCAAGAAAAATAATGCAGTATTAGGTGTTTAATTCGTCCACGAGATGACATTTTAGTTTTTTGTAAGTTGAATCAGTGAAAGCCAAGCCCCTTGTGTTATCTCTAAGACTAGTTTTTTTTTATTATTCTTATGTTTTTTCTTATTAAGCAGTAGATTGCCATGTTCATCAACTAGCGATATCAGTTGAAGAGTCTAGAAAAGAACTACAGTATATTATATTTATATAGGGGAGCTTTGGTCGATTGGACTTTATTTTTCTCTTTGCATTTCCGCATGTTAAGACTTTTGTAATTTTCTTTAAGGCCTTGTGTTTTGCATGATTGTGCCCCTCCTTTGGGTGTTCCTTTTGTATTCCCCCTGTATTCTTTGAATGGAGTGCAAGAGATTAGGAATACTAAGAAATATGGTTTGGATATGAGAGAGAGATTAAAGAAAAGATAAGAAATGAATGGGAAGAGTTAACAACCTGACGCAGTAGTAGAGGGAAGAAAGAGACTTGGGTGCGATTGGTTTGTTGTGCCTCCAGTCTGAGTCGGGAGGGAGATATGACTTGGATGTATCAGCAAGAGATCTGAAGTTAGAACAAGGTAAGAGGGGAGATGTCAAGAAGTGAGAAGGATCTCATCTTGCTTGTCACTTGTGCCTCATTTAGCATGCTCTAAAGGTGTGTGCCTTTGCGTAGTTGATTGCCAGAGAGCTTTTGCCCATAGAATGCTTTTGCAATTTGGAATGACTTAGTAATCTTTGTCTTAGATATTAACATCATGCAAATTTACCAATTCCTGGAGTTGTACTTTCAGGTAGGAAGTCTTGTGAAATTAGTGCAAATGCTCAATTGGTCGATGTACACACATTAATTTAAGAAAATAAAAAACTGTGATGGTTATGGCCAAAGTTTTCAGCTTGGGCATGTTGTGTGGCTTATCTGTGCATGTACAAAATCACTGGATGGAACAAGTAGAAAGAGGGGCATACTGACTTTTGGTATGGTTGCTTCATTGTGATTGGAAATTTAGGATATAAGAATTCATATGTTCTGTTCAGCTTTGGTCCGATAGTTAAGGCTTATTGCAAATAATTCTTCATAACTGCAAGGCAAACACCAGATACTTTAGGTGTTGATTCATTCATTTAGTTTTTCTTATAGCCTTATTTATTTATTTTTTCTCCAAGGAGCTCAGAACAGGAAAAAATTGGTGGAAAAACAAGCTTTCTGTACTGCCATGAATGGGGGTTATGGGGGGGATGAAATGTATGGTGGGCGTAATCCTCTAACTCATTAAGCTTTAAATCATCTGATCATTTTCAACCTTCGGCTGCAGACTCTTAGTTTATATTTCCAATTGGTTGGGTTGAAATTATTTTCCTCTAATGCTATCCTTTTATGATAGAGTTCATCTAACGAGTAATTATCCTCGTTTAAACTCTAGGTTTACAGAAAACTTGTATTTACTTGCAGGGTATCTTTGTAGGTGTGCTCAGAACGGAAGGATGATCTGCTGATTGACTTGTCTCAAACTTAGAGCTCTACCCCATGGTATGCGTAATGGTAAATGAACATCATAGAATAAGAATTTTTGAACCTTTTCTGTCTCGTAAAAATTAGTCCGATGATCGAACCTATTCTTGATTCAGCAATTGTTTTCATTAAGTTTTTTGCCTTGTTGAGGGACTCCCTCTTCTCTTATGAGCACGTCTTATTTGAACGTAAGGCCCGTTTCTTTCAGTATAAAGAATGGAGTTTGGTGGTCTTTGTAATTTTCTTGTTTTATTCCTTATTGCATCATAATATAAAGTAAAAATAACGTTAGATATGTTAAAAAATAAGTTCATAGATAATGGTTAAGATTTAAATTTAGAATCATATTCTTTCAATTAGTGCTCATCAATCATCAGTCAAGTTAGAATATGTATGCAAATTAAAAAAAGATTGTCTAAAGAATGAGTTTGACCGAGAGTTTCATAAAAAAAATAAAAGATCATCCCCAAGGAAACTCGACAGTAAAAAGAACTGTATAGTAATTAAGTTCTTAATTTGGGCTTAAAACTAAAATCGATGCAAGTTTGGACTGGAACGTGGTTCGCTTGAGGCATAATGGAGTAGCATAGGAGGGCAATCACAGACGTTTACCAAAAGTGAAATACATGGTTGGCAACTTCCTATAAATATTAGGGTATGGTTTCGAGCAATTTCACGATTAAAGAATAGTTGGAGGTCTCTTAAACATCTCTACAAATGATAGTCATGTGACACTATAAATCACTGTTCAAACCATATCAACGCATAATTATAAACGGTATAAATGTGAACCTCATCAATCAAGACAAGTTTGCTATTAAGGGTTAACTAGCAACCCTCGACGATTCTCACATTGTGCAATCATCCTAGAGTGACTCCCTTATCAATCAAAAAAAGTTTACAATTAAGAGTTAGATGGCGAACTCTTAATTTTCTTTACAAAATAACATGTGTATATCATAAGGGGATGTTGTAAATCAACGCAATCACGAACCCTTAGCATTCTCTTAAATCATTCAATTAAAATTACACAGAATATTCGATTAAATAACATAATGAGCATACGAACATACTTTCATCAAGCATCATGCTTTCTACAACTCATTTAAGATAATTATTCATCTTTATGAATCATTCTGTACTCTTGTGTTACAAGTAGAACTTAAAAAAAAAAAAAATTCATGCATTGCTCTTTGCCTACCTTTTACTAATTAATTAGAGTGTCCTAATAATACACTCCCTCCAGTAAAATATACCCGACATAATTGTAAACAACTCATATTTCAGCTTATCCTATTAACTTAACTCGAACAAGGAGTTCTAATTAGCTATTTACAACTCATCAATTAAGTACTTTAATATGTCCAATTCGTTCCGATTTCAATAATATATTAGATATAAATACCATAACAATTTATAAACATACTCATCATATATGTAATATTTAAATGGGTTGATCTAAATAGTCACTTGTCTCGTTCAAGGTTCATTTTCTAATGAAATTAGCCTCTACTTCGATCTAAATTATTCTTAAGATAAAAAAAAACACATTAATACTACCAAAATCAATTCCAAAAATGGATAAATAAAGGTCAACCCTCGACTAAATACTCAAAGTGGTTCATTTGGACTGAATTAGTGAGTCCAATCGAATAGAATTCGATCGTTTCATCCGTAGTCTTGACCTCAATTCGCGCATATATGTTTTTGTTGGTTTCCTTTAATTTCAATGATCAGTTCTTTCTCCAATAGCTTTCAATTCGTTATTCAAAGTTGTAAACCTAATGGAGATGATGCAATTGGACAATAATCATTCAAAACATTCGAACCAATCTGTTACATCCCAAAATTTGAGACATCGAAAAACAGGATGTGACTAACAAACTATGTATTGCAAGATGAATGTATGAGAAGAACATGAAAAGCTACCAAAAACATTTTGGGTGAATTTTAAACAATTCAAACATCATTTATAAAATTGGGATAAAATTGAAGGTAAGTACATATGTATGTTTTGTTCATTTAAAGAGGTACAGTAATGAGATACAAATTATGTAATGAAATGACGACTACAAAACATGTGGACTAGACTGACGCCTTAAGTCGATACTCCTCTTGACTACTGAGCTCTCGAGCACCCTCTCGCGTCGACCAAAATCATCAAATACCTGAAAAAGAAAATTTAGAAAGGATTGGAAATATAAATATACCTTGTAAGCAACATACTTGTAAACTCTCGTTACATTCTTAACCTAGTAGGAGACCATGAGATTTACTCTTATTGTTCATAGATTTGGGTAGCTAACTTAGCCTTCACAGCAGTAACCAAAGTTTGGGTGCTACCCCAAATAACTATGTTTCAGGTGGGGGACATCATGGTGAGTGCTAGCCTACTTCATCCATTGTGGGGAGAGGTTAGCGGGCTGATCTCATCCCATAGCCCATGAAGTTGCCCAAGGTTGGAGGGCGCTAACCCCCATACATGCCTGCTCCACTGGTTACCTGCATGATTACTATCATCCCATGGGTTGAATCCTCCGTATAGGGTAATTACTGACTACCCACGTGATCAATACCCAACCATAGAATGGATTCACCATGCAGGGTAATTGATCAATTTCACATAATTGGTTTGAGTGTATGATTTTAGGTAACCCCATAGTCAATCTTCTTCTCTACCATCATTTTGAACGATAAAAAATCATGTGCCCAAGTCTTGCATACCATAGCTAGGTTGGGTCTGCGAGTGCCGTCCATAGAGAGTTAGGTTGGCTGGTCTCCAATAGAATCTTATACAAGCAGTTATGTTTCTGTCAAATATATTGTAGAACGAGCCGACTAACTCAACTCTGTGCCTTCTTCTGTTATTTGACCAAGGTTAATAATATTACTCTTCAACCTCAAGTTGTAATATACCTTGGTGTGTAAACATTGATAATCATTCTTACATTTGAATAAGATGAATTATTTACCTTGGATCGATACAATTGATCTATCGCTGAACTTCACATTTCCAATGAGCTTCTCATCAAGCTCCTTGAACTTTGCTTGCTCTCCGATCATGTCGTTGCTCGCTTCGTTGTCCAAGTACCATATGTTGGTCACCACTTGGTCTTCTCCATTTGTGAGAAGATTTGCCATAACCTTCTCTTCGTTGAGCATAAAAAAGTTGGACATCTTCTGGGCAAACATTAGTGTGACCTTTTGATCATGCGTAAATGTGAGGTTTGCCTCCTCATCATGTTCTTATTGCGACACACTCCACCGTTAATGCCTATATATTACACAAGAATAACATTTGATCATGCTCTTGTACTTCCAGGGGGGATGACTCAAAGAAACTTTTTGACGATGGAGATCTCCTCTGTCTTGTCACCTAATGAACGGATGTCAGTGATGATTGTCATTAAATTCATGGCAATGTCACTAACCTACTCATCGTCCTTTATGAAGATAGCCTCTAACTCACTCTTCAAGGTCTGCAGCCTTGCTACCTTGACCCATTCCACTCATATGCATTGTTTGCATCTTCTCCCACGCTACCTTTACTGAGTCATTCTCTGCCAACATGAGAAGAACATTTTTTGAGACTGCTTGTGTAACAACCCTATTTTTCTAATAAAATAGAGATGTTATTTCATGCATGACATGCCTAAAATTTGCAGAAAAGTCCATGAAAACATTTTATAAACTACAGGTGCCTTCTCAACTATCCCAACTGCACTTTCATGGTCATCAGAGATGTTGTCATCTATATAGGGATTCCTTACCTTTACGAAAAGTAGCACGTGACTTGAGTGTTTAAAAATACTCATTAAGTATCCCCACTACTAATGTCAAAAAATACAATCATATGCAATCGTGATGGATCTATCATTTCATACGACATCATGACCTTAGTCTCCACTTTCCAATCAAAGTAGAATTGAAAGTGCATTACTTCTTTATACATAGGCCACACATGCGCGCATTAACTCCAAGCAAGCTCGTATAGTACTCATTGACTTTCGACTAGTGTACACTCACTTTAAAATTTCAAGTAAAGTTAAAGTAACTCAAATAAGTTTTGTTAGGTTATGAAAATTAATCGAAAGGTGAAGAATGTGGAAATTCTAGGGACGTATGTTGCTCAAGTAATATCACCTTTGGAAGTTTCAATCGTCTTTGAGCCAAGTACATTGCGATTTACTGCCATGGATGAAGAAGAAGAGCTTCATGGTTGTGTTGCAGAGAACTGGAAAGGGAAATCAACACGGTTATGTACTGGAAGAGACCTTTTGTAGAGTTTTTTTTTTTTTTTTTTTCTAAAATGTTTTTATATTATAATTAGAATATTTTAATTTTGATTTTTTTTTTTTAAAAAAAGTCGTTGCAGTTACGATTATGATAATTATTTTTAAAATATAATTTTTAATAATAATAGAAATCTTTTCAAAAAATATATTATTAATATCATTTAAAAGAAAAATTCAAACTCATGACCGTTAATCGTTATTACCGTTATTACTAGTATGGTTATTACTATCATTATTATTATTTAAAAATAGAAAGAAATTTAAATTTATGAGTTTGGCATTATTACTATTACTATTATTATTATATTATTATTTTAAATTAAAAGAAGAGAGAATAATGAAACTTTAAGGGAACTCATACTCTTCCCTATAATCAACACATAATTTTCTACATTTTCTTAAATCTTCTATTTTTCTAAAGTTCTCATTCTTATTTTCTCCAAACTTTCCATTTTTATCTAAATCTACTTTTCAAGAGTTAGTGATATATTTTTAAAATTTCTAACTTTCATTTGAAACCATGAAAAAGCTCGATTTTGTTTTTAAAATCCTAAAAATAGTATTGTATTGATTTTGTCCTGGTTCATAGAAAGAGTCAAAGAATTTTTATTCAAATTTCTAAGATGCACTTGGAGAGTAGAATAGGTCGAATTTGATTGAACCACCATAAAAACTACGGTATTATATTCTTGACCCACGCCTCCCTCCAGTAATGCTCCAGCGACTCCTTGGTTTAACCAACCCGACTTTTCTCATTTTTTCCAAGTTTCTACCGTTTCGACCCTCTCGGATCTGTTTTTGGCTCCAGTTAAGGTAATTGAGATCATTTTGGGGTCGTATTTCTCGTTTATTTATTAATTATTAATTTAATGGTGAAATACTAATGAAAGGTGACGAAAGGTGTGATAGAAAACAAACCTCGACAACGTTTGGAGTATCTCTCAAGGAACGGGAGCTTACGTAAGCTAATTAGAGAGTAGTTCGACCAAGGTTAACCAAGTAAGTGACCGTACTATGGGATAGGCTAGAATTGTTTACATGCAACTTTATTTACGAGCATGATGTTGTATAATGCTATGATGATGTATGAATATGATCTTGAACTATAATGCATATTGTATGTACGTGATTTATGTTTCAATGCACGATGTAGTACATGTTATGTTTGATGCACTTGATGGCTTTATGATGAATATGATGTTTGCATGAAGTTTTCTTTAATATGATGATGCTTTCCATATTGAGTATGTTATAAGATGATGAGTGTCATGTTGCATCATGTTGTTAGATTCGACCTAGGACACAATCCTAAGAGCATGAAAATGATGTTAATATAATCAACCAACGAACATGTGTTACTTAGTGTAACAAAAGATGAGACTAGAGGGTTGTGTTAGAAAAGATGATAAGATGGATTTAGAGGGATCTCATGCATATTGTATGTTCATAAGCATAGGAATACTTCCCCTAGAGATGATGAGTGTGGACGCGCATAGTTTGACGAGCAGGTTGTCATGGGTTGCATGACACTATGGGGTTCCCCTGACCTCCAGACGTCATTACAAATTAGTTTGACTCGAGAGTTCATTGGGAGTACGAGCCCCCTGGAGATTCACACTCATACGTGTGGATCATGGGTAAGAAAGTACTACACATTCAATTTATCCGAGACTGGAGGTCACCCCTAAATGAGCTAGAGATGATCCCAAGAGCATGATTGCATGTGTTTGCATTAGTATGACCCCCTATAGTGGGGTCACTTACTAAGTATTCTTTGAAATACTCAAGTTGTGCATCATATTATTTTTCAAGTAAAGGAAAGTCGCTCATGTACAAATGACGGCGACATCACATTAAAGACTGTGATATATGTATAGGGTAGTTAAATGTTTAAATTCGTAGTCGACATTTGGTTAGAATAGGACATTTGCATTTCATTGTTTAAATTATTTCATTTGTAATATTTTTTGTTTTAATTCTAAATTGAGTGTTATGTTTTGAAACAATTAAACAAACATTTCATCAAACAAAAGCTATAGGCATCTCCAACTTGTAACAAAATCTCATTATGATTTATAGGGATCAGTGTTCGGAAGGTAATGCTCTTTCGATTCATTGGACTTGGTTTCTTACCATGGTTATTTTCATTCTTTGTTTGTTGAGATATATTAAATAAAGAGAGAAAATATATTTAATTTAAAGTGTTAAATTAATATTTAATATATTAGATATGTTAAATATATATAGAGAAAATATATTAATTTAAAAGATTCAAATTAATATTAATATATTAAAAAGAAAAAATATATTTATGGTATTTCATAAGATTAAACCACCCATTAATGCATTTGATACATTAAATAAAAATATATTTGAAATTTAAATGAGATTTAAATTAATTAAATATATATTAGGATATATTATAATATCTAAATATAATTTTAATATATTAAATATGCACATATATTATTTGACAAAGATTCTAAAAGAGTCTATAAATAGAACCCTCGGGTTGAGCCAAAACACATCAATCTATCCCACTTTCTTTGGAGAATGAAATTAATCTTCAGAGAATCCTCGAAACTATTCTTCTCCAATCCTTTAGGGATTTTCTTTCAAAAAAAATCCTACAAGCCTTGACCTTGTGTTCAAGTTATAACAAAGAAAATTTCGTGGAATGTTGAAGAGCTTTTGCATGGTTGGAAAACTTCAAAGACTTGCAAGCTAGGATTTCTACAAAATAGAGTTTTTACTCTCATATTTACCGATTTGTTTTAATTCATAATAAAAATCAAAAAAGTTCCAAATACTTCCGTTGGGTGGATGAAGGGTTTATTCCTCTCAATTGGTACCAGAGCCTATTGATTTTTATTTTGAATTAAAGGTGGTATGATGAGTATTGTATTTCAAATCATATATGTGATGTGTAATATTGATTTGCAAAATTGATTGTTTTGACATGTTGGTGTAAGGAAGGTTCTGGTTGGGCGGAGGTATTTAAGCAGACATAAACGGAACCCCTATTACCAACTGACCTAGGAATTGAATTAGTTAAATTTTATTTAATCACACTCATACTAATATAATAATGTATTTTAATAGTTTAAAATTTGGAAGTTAATGTTAAAAATAATTTAACCAACATCAAAGTTATAAAAAGGTAGATTAGAAACTAAATAAGATTAGCCTAATATATCTTGGTAATAGAAAACCGGACCTGGATAATATCTTGACAAATAAATTTCTCAAAATTTTAATTATGTTGGTAAATATCATGCATTCAATATCAGAAATAAATATCCTAATTTAATTTTTCAATTTATTTCTAAACATAACAATTATACTAATGTATATGGAAAATACAAGCTAATTAGGAAATCATCTCAATTCTATTAAGAAACCACTTAATCAAAATTTTCCAAATATAATATTTATATTAAAAAAATTAAAAATCGCTTAACGTAGGGTGAGATTTTAACCTAAATAACATATCTTATGCATTCAATCAATTAATTTAAAAACATACATTATATGCACAATTAAATTAAGAAATAAAGCAAAATTAACCGACATATTTGGCATATCCTAGAAATTCACAATAGATTAAATTACAATAATTTAAATCCAAGATATATCTTGGTTTCCAAGATCTTTACCTTTGGTAAATATTTTAAATTTAATAAAATTAGGGTTTGAGATTTTTCGAAACTATTCTAATAAATTAGGGTATGAAATCTTTTCCGAAACTATTCTATATATAATAAAATTAGGGTTAGATCTTTCTTTGAAATTATTTCAAATGTAATTAAAAAAAAGATTTCAACATCTCATTTTTGGAACTTTTCCAAAGGTACATTTTTTCTTTTTAAAACAATTCCAAAGTTTTTTTTTTTTTTTTTTACTTTTGGAATAATTCCAAAGGTAGTAAAATTAGGGTTTCAAAAACCCTACATTGTACAGCGAATGAATGAACGTCGTCATCATCGCCGCCGTCTCTTTTCGATTTACAATGAACCTAACTGTATACATTTGTCTAACAAATCAATAAATCTAATGTCACACCAATATGCCAAAAACAATCAATTTTACAAAACAATATTACATATATAATTTGAAATAAAATACCCACAAAACTACTTTTATTTTAGAATAAAAATAAATAGGCTCTGATACCAATTCAAGAGAATGAACTCTTCATCCACGTAGCAGAAGCATTGAAAACTATTTTGATTTTTATTATGAATTAAAACAAAATCAATAAACTCGAGAGTAAGAACTCTAACTTTGTAGAAACTTTAGCTTGCAAGTCCTTGAAGTTTTTCAACCATGCAAAAGCTATTCAATATTCTACGAGATCTTCCTTGCTATGACTCGAACACAAGTCAAGGCTTGTGGGAGCCTCTTAAAAGAAAATCCCTAAACGATTAGAGAAGAATAGTTTCAAAAATTCTCTGGAGTAATTTCATTCTCTAAAGAAAGTAGAAGAGATTGGTATGTTTTGGCTCAACCCGAGAGTCCTATTTACAGAGACTCTTGGAGAATCTTTCTCAAATAATATATTTACATATTTAATATATTATGATATAATATCTTATACAAATCATATTTAGATATTATAAAATATCCTAATATATATTTAATTAGTTTGAATCTCATTCAAATTTCAAATATATTTTATTTTATGTATCAAAATATATTAATTGATTTAATATTTAATTGTATCATATAAAATATTTTTTTTTAATATATCTAATATATTAAATATTAATTTGAACCTTTCAAATTAATATATTCTTCTCCATTTATATTTAACATATCTAATATATTAAATATTAATTTGAACACTTTAAATTAAATATATTTTCTCTATTTATTTAATATATCTAATATATTAAATATTAATGTAATATTTCAAATTAAATTTATTTTCTCCTTTATATTTAATATATCTAATATATTAAATATCAATTTGAACACTTCATTTTAGATAAATTGAACTTTGTAGCGTTACTAAGAACTAGTAATGAGACCTAGAGTTGCACTCTTATGCACTGTAGGACAAGTTATGTCCATTGATATAACTATTACAAGCAAGTCGATCTTCACGAGTTGTTCATAATTACAGCTGGGTCAAAAGTCTGTTTTACCCCTATAATTACATCTTTCACCTTAAGTACCACTGATTCTCTAATGAACAATTTGTTTATGATCCAATCATAAACCAAGTCCCTCTTGGGCCAATGAGAAAGTGGGGCTCATTGTTCAAGTCCCGAAATCAGTACTTAACGAACAACTCATCTACTGATCTTGTATGGAAAGGAGTGAATTCCATCTCATGATATTATGTTCCCAACTCCCTATTTTGTCAAGTCCCCAAAAAAGTAAACATATTGAATCGGCTAAAATAGTCATTCTCACCCATGTAAATTAAAGGACAAGCCCTCATAGGCAGGAGTTCATAACTCATTTAGGATTAAGATCGAGTCGCATATGATCATCATGTGAAATATTAATCTTCTTAATTAACGTATTTATAAGGAGAGAGTAAATATTTCTTGGTCCAATCTTATACAAACTCATTGTATAGGATACCCCCACTTACATGTCTCCACAAGAATAATTTGGATCAAATCATTTGTAACGATTACAAAGTGAGTCGTATCAATACACTCTTTAGGATAAGGCACCCAACCTAATCCATATACTATAGACTCTTTAGGTTATTACTTGAACACCATCCTCTTGTATGTCAACCACATACTGGTTAAGATTATATTAATAACCTTGGATTTTCATACAATGGATAACGATTAAATTACAAATAAAATAATATAAATTATTGTTAAAAACTAAATAATTAATTACAAGGCTTTAGGGTATAAATCTCAACTCTAGGGACTACACGAGTAGTTATCCAGTTGAGAACCCCTACTGTGAGTACAAATAGGTTGAGGCTTGTAAACCCGCTTTGAGATGGGTCGAGGGACTACATAACTAGGCGATATGAGGAATTATCACTGTGTGTAGTAACAGGTCAAGACCCGTAAACCTGCCTTGATAGGGGACAAGGGACTACATGAATGGATAACATGAGGAACTACTACTATATGTAGATGTAACCCACCTTGAGAGAGGACGAGATTGGAGTGTGATAATGTTAAAATATCATCACTAGCCCAATCAATAGAGTTAAGCCCAACAATTGTGTTAGTGTTGTGTGAGTGTTTGTATTATTTATGTTAGGAAAATGATTTAGGGATTTTAGGAATAAATTTAGGAAAATGATTTAAGTATTTTAGGAGAAATGTTAGAAATTTTAGGAATAAATTGTAGTCTATGTAAATACCCCTCCATCCTACCTAGGTTATCATCCCAACAAATACAAAGCATTAGTATTCTACAAAGTGTCTTGTAACCTCTTCTCGATTGGTTTTAATAAAGAGTGCAAGTGTTTCCCACAGAGAATTGTGTTCGACAATCTGGTATTAGAGCGAAGTTAGTGTAAGTTGTCTGATCTCATGGAATTCTTAGCGCTCTGTGATTACATATCTGTCTGATCTTCCTCATTAGAAATGATTTCTTGAGATTATTAGTGAGTGAGTTTCTTTGTCTCGTGAGTAGTCCGTAACTCTGCAAGTTTTATGTTGAAATGGTTTGTTTGGTATTACCGAAGTATTGCCAACACGATGGGTGATTTTCAAATCGTTGGAGGAATTAAGAAACTCAACAATAACAACTACAACATGTGGACAACATACATGATGTCCTATTTACAAGGACATGATCTTTGGGAGATTGTTGGCGGGAGTGAAACTACGCTGCTAAAGGAGTATTCTAACGGCGCTTTGCGCAAATGAAGAATCAAAGCAGACAAAGCAATGTTTGCCTTGAAGACCACAATTGGAGAAGAGATGCTAGAGCATATTTGGGTTGACAGGGATGTTGCCCTCAAAGAGAAACAATATGAGACAACAACTTCTAGAGAACGAGTTGTTATCAACTTCACAACGTGAAATGACGATTGCTCAATACTTCCACAAGGTCAAGACGATCTGCCGAGAGATTACTAACTTAATCTTCACCACTTTTGGTTGTCAGGTATTAGTCTGAATCATGGTGGGGGTTGGACATGCATTCCCCTCCTCTACCTTCAAGTTTGTTGGCTGTTGCCCATGGCTTCAGCTCCTTAATAAAACTAAAGGCCTTGTCTTTCTCGGACATGTTATGAATATCCAACATAAACCCAAAAAACTACTTAATATAGTCTCATATATTTTTATAATCATGACCCACATGTGCGAACGTGGAGCCACTAAGTAGGCTCGCACACTCCCTGGGCCTGCATGGTCGGGTTAGTTGGCTGTAGTCAAATGTCCAGAAGTACAACAAACCCTCGAATATCATGCAAAACATGATGATGATCATCATCATAGTGTACGTGTCTGTACTAATCATAAAAAGGGAAATATCTCGATTTAAATGAACATACAATATATATATGAGGTCCCTATAGTTTTCATCTAATATCATTCGATCAACCCAACCCCACATATCCTTTACATGTAACTCTAAGTATCATGCATGTATAAGCATTCATACAATCATCATCATAGCATGACTTGGGGATTGTGCTCGGTAAAACTCTTCATAGTAAAAGATCTTGTGGCATGTCACATCATAAATGAAATATAGTGTCTCATACATGTGATCGCTTGTGGATATATATAATAAAATGGTGTAAAATTCACAAGAATATGTGCAAGTATATACTATCACAAGTAACAAGTAACAAGTAATAAGTAAATTATCTGTTTCATAAAGTACCTACTTCTTTTTCTTTTTTCTTTTTTCTTTTTTTTGTTACTTTTGTTGCAGGAAATTAAGTGAGTTTTTGGTATCATTCAAATAGGTGTTGATGATTTTAAAGATTATGTAGAATGTCACTGCTATCGAAAAACAGAGAACAACAAGAAAATCAACAATAGAGAAAGGTTCAGCTAAGAGAGGTTAAATAAGTAAGTTATTGAACTTTCTAGTGGATTTTAGTTCCTTTTAAGCTCACTTTCTAGGGTCATGCATGGTGATTACTTCCATATTTGTTTTGTAATTTCTTTTAACAAGATGCTAGGAGAAGAATTATTCCTAACCTTTGTATTACCTTCAAGGTGTCCTTGCAATGGAACTAGAGAATTAAAAAAATTCATTGCTTCTTCTCTTCTTTTGAATAAGAGAACAACTATGTATCTAAAGTGGTCAATTAATCAAACATGTAAATCATTAATAAAAACTTTTTAATAAACTAAAATCACACCGCCAACATACTTAAACTACATAAAACTCGTAAGATAATAAACTTGAGCTAGTAGAAAAAGTTAGTAACTTTCGGATAATTGTTAGTAGACTTTGCAGAACAAGTTACTAACTTATGAAGTAACCTTCACAAAATTGTTAGTAAACTCAGTAGAACAAGTTACTAACTTATGAAG
The DNA here is from genome assembly GCF_002738345.1 of Cucurbita maxima. Classification (NCBI taxonomy): domain Eukaryota; kingdom Viridiplantae; phylum Streptophyta; class Magnoliopsida; order Cucurbitales; family Cucurbitaceae; genus Cucurbita; species Cucurbita maxima. The sequence continues at coordinate 4,775,428 of NW_019272024.1, read as the reverse complement.
TAACCTTCACAAAATTGTTAGTAGATTTAGTAGAATAAGTTACTAACTTATGGAGTAACTATAGGAGAATTGGTAGTAATTGTCAAATTGTGGACCAAGTTTTGTGGTTGTGGACTAAAGGAAAGATTGTATCATGCTAAAGCAATCGACCTATGCTAAGAAGTTGTTGCAGTAATTTAAGATGGCAGAGTGCAACCAGACTAAGTATCCCATGGAAGCAAATTTACATCTAAAGAAAGATGTTAAAGGAAGCTTGGTGAATTCCACTGAGTATAGACTTGTCATTGAAAGTCTAAGGTATTTGACTCATACTCATCGAGACCTTTTATATGTTGTTGGAAGAGTGAGTAGGTATGGAAAAGCCCACTATTATGTATCATCAAGTGGTTAAGCACATTCTTCGCTATGTGAAGGGAACCACAAGCTACGGGTTGAAGCATCAAAGAGGGTGAGGTTCTGAAGATCTAGTTAGTTTTACCGATAGTGATTTAGCTAGAGATATTGACGATAGAAAAAGCACTGTAGGAATGACGTTTTATCTCAACAAAAATTTAAACTCTTGGCAATCTTAGAAGCAGTGAATTGTGGCACTATCATCTTGTGAGGCCGAGCTCATGGCAGAACCTGTGGCATTGTGCCAAGCATTGTGGCTGAGAAATTTATTGAGCGAAGTGACTAGAAGTGAACTAAAGCTGGTAACTCTCTATGTCGACAACAAATTTGTGATTGCACTGATGAAGAATCTAGTATTTCACAAATGCAGCAAACACATTGACACTCTTGTGCAGTTTGTATGCACTAGAGAGAAAGGTGCAGATATTCTAACCAAGGCCCTAGCAAGGGTTAAGTTTGCATAGATGCGCCATAAGGCCAATTTTGAATATTTTTGTTTTTAGGTTTGTTTGAAAGCCTAAAGAAAAGTACTTGGATAGTGGTTGCTCAAGACACAACAGAAATCAATCCTAAGTTTGTGAATCTTTCCAAGAAGGATGATGGCTTAGTAACCTTTGCTGATAGTTGGTAAGACACTTGTATTATAGGTAAAATAATTGGTAAGGGTACCATAGGTAACGATACTTGTACTCTCATTGAAAATGTACTTTTAGTTATGGTTTAAAGCATGACTTACTTAGTATTAGTCTATGTGATAAAAGTTTTAGAGTTATATTTGATAAAAATAATTTCATAATTGAAAATGTTAGTGATAGAAAAAGTGTTAGTGTGTTGGAAATAGATATGACAATGTGTATATTATTAATTTAAATGATTGTTCTACAAATAATAAATGTTTTTCGACTTTACATGATAACTTTTGGCTATTGCATAGAAGATTAGGACATGCTAGTATGAGCTTGATTTCAAATATGTCAAAGAATTCATTAGTTAGAGCTTTCCCTAAATTTAAATTTGAAAAAAATAAAATTTGTGATGCTCGTCATGTATAAGCAAACTAAGTGCTCTCAAATCTAAAAATTTGATTTCTACTATTTAGAACTCTTCAACAATTACATATGGACTTCTTTGAGGAATTAGTATGCTTCATAGTTGATGATTTTTCAAGATTTACTTAGGTTTTGATGATAAAACATAAGAATATGTTTGGAAAAGATTTGCTAGTTTTGTAATAAGAGTTCAAAATTAAAAGATTTTTTAATTACTAAGATTATGAGTGACCATAGAAGAGAATTTGATAGTGTTGCTGTTTGAAAATTTTTGTGAAGATAACGATTTTTCTCATGACGTCTCCTCTCCAAGGACTCCTCAACCAAATGGTGCGGTTGAAAGGAAAAATTGTTCTTCACAATCATTTGCTAGATCAATGTTATAAATGAGTATGATTTACTAAATATTTTTGGGCGGGAGCGGTTAATACAATTTGTTATTTTTTAAATAGAGTTTTAATTAGACCTCCTTAGATAAAACTACCTATGAACTTTGTCCTACCAAAATTTCAAATATGGAATATTCCAAAGTTTTTGGTTGGGAATGTTTTATTTTGAACCATAAGAAAAGGTTGAAAATTTGATTCGAAGACAGAAATTGGTATTTTTGTTAGTTATTCATCTATTAATAAAGTTTAATAGAACTTTAATTATTGAAGAATCTTGTAATAACATTACTACTGAGTCTATTTGGAGTGATGATTAAGAAAGAAACTTTCGAGATAATGGTAGTGACAAGAAGAAGCGCTTAAATGAAAAGGAAGAAGATAATTCTTCATCAATGCCAAAAGAATGGAGGTATCACTATACTTTGACATCTTAACTCTGATACTAGATGTTAGTTTTGACCCTTGATCCAAAACTAATAACGGAAGGAATAACAACTAGATTTTTTCTTTTTAATAAAGTATTATCTAATAATTATTTTTAGGAAATAAAACACTAACCATTTTCCTAACCAAGCTACACAATTTAACAACTACGAGTAATTTTGTTAGACAAAGTAGTGACCATTTTTCTAATCTTGCTCCATAATTTAATAACTAATAATCATCTCTTACATTTGCTCCAAACTCCTAACTTCTTTTATTCCGTCAAACTTATTAACACTATAGAAGAACATGGCAATGCTATCATTCAAGTGAGAGCATTAACAACGCTACATGTTCAATGGTCACAACCCAGGATTATGTATTCTTTCTTGTGGATATGATTCTTCTTCATGATGGTTAATGAGAAGGGGACAGAAGTTTGAATATTGAAGTAGGATCAAGGCGTTGCAGTTCTAAGGTTCCATCCTAACGACCCACGTCTCTTCCTTGGTCCACTCCTTGGTGTTGAATTTACTCCCAATAGCAATTAGTTGATCTCTTCTAGCGAAATCAATGACAGAGCTGTGAACTATTCGCTCTTATCATTACATTTTTCATTTACCCAATGCCCTTTGCATGTTTGTGAAACATAAAGGAAAACTATTGCAAATACTGGTGTGAACTATTTGGTGTGTATAATAGACGCATTATTTTAATACCATGAATCATTCCCTATTTTATCCATTTAGGTGCCTAAGGTAATGTTTTCTTTTCTTTTTCCCCCACTTTAATTGTGCTTGTTTGGGATACAGAAGAGCTAATTGAAAGTGACATCATAGGTTTATATGGAAGCCTATGCAAGAGCTAATGGAATATATTGCAATATTCACTCTAAATCCACCTTTCAAGTTAGACAAATGCAAGACACTTCAACCTGCATACCAAACAGATCATCTCCGGTTCTTAAACATAAACTAAAAGCATCTGAACAGCCTTGCCAACTTGGTTTATGTATGTTAGATTTAACCCGATCATTAGAGAGGCCGGGAAAAAACTTGAGGGGAGAGAGCTTTTTGGAGGAAACTCTTTTTTAATTCTTTTTGCTCATAGACTATTTATAGCGGATAAAACACTAACTAAACTTTCTTGGGAACTACTTACAATCTTCTTGATTTAGCCTAAAACTTAGTCCACAATTTGATAACTAATTTGATAACTACTTACTACCGATTCTCTCTGTCAATATTAGTAACTTATTCCACTGATTCTCCTAAATTTACTCAATAAGTTAGTGACTTATTCTATTAAGTCAAGTTTATAAGTTCATAAGGTTAATATTTGTCAGTCAATAAGCTCAACTTTTTTAAAGCCGAACATTAAGAATTATTTTGGAATTATAGGATGTAGTAGTCGTGCATTGAAAATTAGATAACTTGTTACATTATAACTGCATTGTTGACTCATGATTTAGTCTTTGAACAATTTATTAAATTCTTGAAAAAGTTATTAGTCTTGGAGCATTTCTAAAAGAAGAATGGTTAGTGCTTTTGTTTATTTAAATAGTTATCAATTATACGTTTTATTTACAAGTTGAAAAGCATTACAATTAAAATGTGTTGTACATCACGTTTTGGGGAAGCGTTTCACTCTATTTCCGATAATTGATTTCAATGTTGAAGATCAAAACCAACCATCACTTGGTGAAGTTGGAAAGGAAAGATCTCAGTGTTGGAATGATTGTTCTAAGTTGTCTGGATTGTTCTTTCATTTCTTGCATTCAATTCGTTAAGGCATATTGCGGTCTATGAAAAGGGTTAAAGGCTAATTCATCGAAAAAAAGAGAAGACTTTGGGGTGGGAAATATCTTCAACAACCTTTCACTATCTGAAGTTTAAGGATGGAGTGTTAATAGCAATTGAAAAAGGGTACAAGATAAAAAGCAGCCCTTCCACAAACTTTTTGTAAGTCAATAGAATAGGAATTGAAAATTGTCCTCAAAAATAGTAAAAAGGAGAGAAGATAATGAAACATTAGGGGGTTTAATGTGTAAATTAGGTCAACAAGTAGCAATAGGTAATATGAATGTTCAAGGAATTTGGAAACCCATAAGATAACATATCACAATAATGAAGAGAGATGTAATTGATATGAACAAAAAAAGAGTGATGTGTGTGTGGGGGCTGTTGCTCCTCATATACTTCTTCCTTTTGTTCATCCGCTCCTGAGAGGTGTGGGGGCCGAAAGGAAAATGGTTAAACAAAGACAATAATGGAAATCACTTTACATTCTTCATGGGGTTCAATCTTGGGCAGACAACACTCTCACTTTTAGATTCATTTTTTCGAATGGGACCAAACATCCCCAACTCCCCCACCTTTCAGCACCAAATACACTACTTTTCTCTTTAATCAATCCATCTATTATATATTATATCTTTTTCTTTTCATAATATATTATACATCTCTTCTTCTATTCTTTTCATTTCTAGAAATCATTACAAACATGGATATTTTACAATCTCTCACTCTTCATCTCCATGGTTATATACCCAAATGCTTAATTTGCCTCACAATCTTTAATTTTCAGGGGTGAACTTATGAAATCAAATTGATCGAGTTCCTTTCTATGAAGAAACTGTGAGAATCCCCCCTTGGTTGGGGAGAAAAACGAAACACCATTCTATAAGAATGTGACGCGTTTTAAAAACCTTAAGTGGAAGGCTGAAAGGGAAAGGCCAAAAAGGACAATATTTACTAGCCTGGACTATTACATAAACTATACATTAAGAGAGGCAATATGTGTAGTGAAACTTGAAACGTGTTTAAAGGACATGCACAAGCCTACTTGGTCTGTCAACTCCTTTACAGCCAAACATTATGTTGTGACAATAAAGAAATTTTATGCTAGAAAAGAAAATGAAACACTAGGGTGTCGAGAATCTAAGAATCCATATTAGAATTTGGTATTCGGATTCGGTGCCAGTGTATCCAATATCTCTAGTTATTTTTCGTTTTTAAGAGTGAAGATTATCCTCATAGACCAACATAGGCCATTTCAGCATATTTTGTCCTCACTTGCATACTTCCTAGGAAAATTTTCAAGAGATCACTTCAAATTGTTTTAATAATTAAGGAATCAAAAATAAAGATTCACGTTGTTGGTATAGATATTAAATTTCTATTCTTTTAATTCTTTCTTAATCATCTATTCTGAAGATCGCTCTCATCTAGATTTAGTTTCAGTTCATTCACGTATTCCTCATTTATTCCGATATCACAAATCTACACTTGTAAATGACAAAGAGAAGTGAATAAACCAGAATTCTCGGTCGAAATTATAAATATATATATGGTCAAAAAGGAATATTATTTGGATTTGAAGTGCAATGATGGAAAGGGAAAGGAGAAAAGGTTTGGATAAAAATAATAGAAAACATTAAAAAAAAAAAAAAAAAAAAAAAAAAAAAAAAAAAAAAAAAAAAAAAAAAAAAAAAAAAAAAAAAAAAAAAAAAAACGAAAGGCAAAGGCATGCATGGTCCAAGCTAGCTAGTTCTAAAAAATGTTGTTATTTGAAGCTAAGAAACAAAGTGTCAAGTGTGGGAGACTCTTCTCCCTTCGCTATTTAAATAAACATTTGTTTGTGTTCAAATTGTACATGAATATGTTCCCCACATTTCCTGGTAGCAACCCAACCAGCCCCTCTCTCTGTCTCATACCATTTTCCTTCCAAGAACTCATTACTCCATACGAGTGCAATCATCATCCCAAAAAAACAACTTTCATTTGTATAGCTGTAGGTCAAGAGGATTATTGAGGTCCACAAGATGGCCTATGGGGGGACACATGCCCATCCCTTCAAACCCTAAACCCTAAACCCATCTTAATTCATCACCTCTTTCACCCATTAATTCTACACAAAACCCTTTATTATATAATTAATTAATGAATTAAGGAATCTAATAAAGCTTTAAAAACTTCATGGGATGGAGGAATTCCTTGCTACTTTGCAATAAATCAATACCCTTTTGGCCTTTTCTTTTCTTTTCTTTTCTTTTCTTTTCTTTTCTTCTGATCCATCTTGTCATGCTTTTTCAACTTTGTTTTTAATACATATTTCTTGGTTTAATTATATGTTATCATTCATGTAACTTTGTTATGTGCCTAAGACACAATAGGCTTCTAAAAGTTGCCGACAAACTCATTTTGTGATTTGTGGCCTAATCCTACTCCCTCATTTCCTTATTTCTTCCTCCTTCTCTCTCTAATTTCTACCCTAAATGCTGCTTTTCAAGTTAATTACATTCATTTTGAGTGAACCAACACCATTCATCATGACGTTCTTTTCCTAATTTGGAACTGTGCCTACAATAAACAAATGTATAAGCCTGTAATCAGTAGATTAAAATATTTATTTGTTTGAGTTGTGGGTTGGTAATGATATCTTAGAAAGGTGGAGACAATTTGTTTTGATGGGCGACCCCATGAAGGTGATGAAAGATGAAGAGAAAAAAAAAAAAAAAAAAAAAAAAAAAAAAAAAAAAAAAAAAAAAAAAAAAAAAAAAAAAAAAAAAGAGAGTCCAGCTAGAATCCAAGTCCCATAATTTAGATCTTCTTTACTGTTTATATATGCTTTTGATTTGAAACAAGATTTGGTCTCAGCTTTTCATAAAGATTACCCTTTCTTTTTCCCCCAAAGTAAGTGGCTTTCCTCGTGTTCTTATGAGATGCATGAACTTTCAATTCTTTTTTTACTCATTTCATAATTTTTCTACCCTAATTTTAAACTATATGGTATTTTTTCTATCACCCGTCGGCTAGAAATTAAAGCTAGTTCGTAGAACATTAAATGAGTTAATTACAAACAAATTAAACTATTAATGTAACAATCTAAACTTACCCAGAAGAGATATTGTCCTCTCGGCTCAATTCGTACCCGACTAGAGGAAAATATAAAAAAGTGGAAAAGAAAAACAGAATTATGATCCAGCGATGGGATGGGAAGAGATAAGATCTGAGTTATTGAAATTAGAGAAAACAGTGAGAGTGACCCCCTAAATTTAGGGCACTCGACCCGACAAAGTATGTCTGAAACAGTGGAATGGACAGAGACAGTTTTCCTTTGAGTAAGTGAAGAAAGATAAAATGAATTATAAGAAGTTGCTGTGTCTGAAAGTGAAAGGAAGAAACACAAACAGTGAAAATCGCAAATTTCCCATTCTCCTTCTCTTACTTTCGGACATAAAGTCGCACATTAGGGCTTTTCTTTGCATCATCTTTCACCCAACTCTTTCTACACTCTTCCACCTTCCACATTATTCCTAATTTTACTTTCATCAAAAACAACAACAATTTATATCGAATACCATGTTGTGACAGTTTCCATCAATAATTTTTTTAATTTGTTATCGATGTATGACTCATTATTACATTAATTTAATATGCTTTTATTTGTGATAAGCTAAGTGTTCATCATTAAGACTCTATTTATGTAGGTCAACTTCTCTCTCTAGAAAGTGGTACAAACAAAGTACATTGTTGCTTAGCGTAATTATACCAAATTAAACTCATTTTTCAAATTCATATGCTTTTAAGATTAGTGACGATATTTATTGTTTTGGGTGTCGGCCAAATTTTGTTCGTGTAGTCGGTGTGAAAGTGAGGCTTAATAAAATAAGTAATAATAATAATAATGGAAGTCATGTTCCTAAAGTTCATGTCTGTTTGGAGTGTTTGTAAAAGTGTTTATAGAGTGAAAGTCTAATAAAATCATGTTGGGTTAACCTTTTTAGTGTTTGCTTTTTTAAAACAAACAAAAAAAAAAAAAAAATTGTATTTCTTTATTGTTTTGTTTCAAATATTTGTCTTGAACTTGTTGTTCTTGTACAACTTAATTTGTGAGCATTGGTCGTATAAAGCTTCTTGCCGTTCTTTGGGAGTTGTTTTTCGACACTATTTTCTAATTTATGAGACAAAAGTACAATGTTAAAACAAACAAAGTTCACATTTTTTTAAATAAAGATGTTTTTTTTAATAACTTTTCTTGGACTTTCCAAATTATTTTAAGACTAAAAAAAAAAGAAAATAGTTTTTAAGACTTTTCTTCCCCATTTGTACATTAACAAGAAACGATCATGAATGTATCCTTAAAATAATGTTTGTAATTTGAAAGCCAATGTTGTAGCAATATTTAAAAAAAGAAATTGTTTATGAACAAATCCTTAGTTGAATGAAAGAAAGATTAGAAAAGAATTTAGGGTTTGCATGTGATATAAAGTACAAATGTATCGAAGAACGAAGTGAATGGTTTATGATTAATTAAAGCAAAGTGTCTCATTAATTAAGGCAGGATCCTGTGTTAATGACATGCTGCTAATTAAGACTTTCTCTTTAACCTTTCAAAACCCTAATTCCACATTTTTCAAATGATCAAGTTGTTGGTGTTTTAAGGTTAAATATAAATTTATAGTAAAGTTGATGTACTAGGTTTTGACTAAGGAGCATTTACCAATGAATCTCTTTGTTCTATGGGGATTTGAGTTTTTATATTAATTCAAACCCAACTTTGGGAAAATGGCCCAAACTTCATACATTGACAATTTTGTTGAAGGAGACAAAATTAACTTTTTTTTATTCCTTTCACATGAAAGATCTGTAAGATAAGATCTTACAAACGTAAAATCTCTTCTTTAAATATGTCTTTTCAAGGGAAATGAATGGTGACAAATAGAAGTTTGTGACACTGGAGTAAATGAATGAATTGATACTACGTTCAGATGAGAGTGATTTTGATAATAGGATAATAAAAAAAGACTTAAAAGAAAGGAAACTTATTACCTATACCAACTAGGTGTATCTTTTTTTCGGTAGCTCAATCATAAGAAATTTATGTTAAGCTTACTTGAGGTAATTCAATATTGGGTAACCTCCTAAGATTTTTCAGGGGATACATATGAGTGAGGACAAAGGATATTGAAAGAAATCGGGTTGGCTTGTGGAGATAGTCTTCACTCTTAAAAAACGAGTAGATAAGGTGTCACAATGGATTGTTGGGGCCATCAGGTACCAAATTAAGATTTCAAATCCTAATTCGAATTCTAGACATAGATCGTTGGTCAAGTCCAATAATTGTATAAATCTATTGTATATTCATTATAGTAAAATGATTAAGATATTTTAAGAAAATGATTTATGTATTTAAGAATAAAAATGCCTAGATATTTTATGAAAAATAATATTTTAAAAATGATCTCTGGTATGAATATTCTTTCACCCTACCAAGGTTTTCATCCCAAGAAGTTCCAAAAAAATCCAAGCAGTATTAATTAGAGAAAGTGCAGAAGTAGTTTCTACTAATATCTTGTAATCTTTTTTCAATTGGTGTTAATAAAAAGTGCAAGTGTTTTCCACCAATGAGTTATGTTCAACATCTTGGTATATGAAATTAGTGTAGGTTGTTTGATCTCTTGAAATTTTTAGTATGATCTATGGTCACAGCACTGCTTGATTTTCCACATCAAAAATAATTTTTTGAGAATATTAGTGAGTGAGATAACAAGATCACAATCAGAGAAGAGATAATTAGAGCATATTTGGGATAACAAGACACTAAATGAAGCATGAGACACATTTGTAATGATGTTCTCAAAGAAGAATGATATGCGGCTACAACTTCTAGAGAATGGGTTGTTATCAATTTCACAACGTGACATGAAGATTATTCAATACTTTCACAAAAATGGTGACAAAGGAAAAAGACACCAAGAAACTGCACAACTAGGGAGAGCTCAGAAGAACGACAACAAGAGGTTTCAAGGGAAGAGATTTGAAGGTATGCTAAAATTGCGGGAAGAAAGATCACATGTCCAAGGATTGATGGTCCAATAAAAAATCTGTTCAAAGTAACGTGGCAACATCCAGAAGGGAGATGGAGGATGAATGAGATGCAAAGGTACTATGTTCAATAGAAGAAGACGAGTTGGCGCTCATGGCAATTATGGGATAGCATATCAATTACGAGAATGACTGAGTCATTCATTCAGGATGCTCAAACTATATGGTTGAAGATAAGAGTGACGTAATCGAAGCAGGGTGGCTGTTGGACAGGGTGGCCCAAAAGACGAAGTGACCCATGGACAGAAAATGCTAACCTCAACCTGAAGTACCCGCTCAACCCAAAGTCTGTGCCTCAACCCGCCTACACAGTCATCCTCACACATATGGCACACGTGATTAGCCATCTCCAGTCGTGGCTCGTTTGTCAAATCAGTCTCGTACGCACGACTCAAGTTTAGCTCGATGACTCAACTCAATAGCTTATATGGCTCGGTATAGACTTTTTGATATTGTTTCCTACATTTTCGAACTTCTTGAAGTTGTTTTTGAACTCATTGGAGGCAATTAAGCTTATCAAGACCTCTATCTACTCAAATTAAAGTAGTTTTTAGCAAAAAGTTGGAGTATTCAATCTTTCTAGCTAAACTAAGGTTGTAATATATCTTATTGTTATGTCTATGTGTCCAGATAGGTTAAATTGTAAGTTGAAAGTCTCCGAACTAACTTTAAGAATATATACGTGCTCTAACCAATGTCAAACGAGTAAGTGACTCTATTATTGGTTGGTTGGAAGAATTGTCTGATGTATGATGATGCATGTCTCATGGCCCGTGCATGCATCATAATTATGAATATCATGTTATGCTATGTATGTTAATGTGATGTCCTATTATCTCATGCTATGTATGTTATCAAATGTTATGTATGTTATGCTATGATATGTCATGTGAAGCTACATTATAGATTTATAATCTACTAATGATGATACATGATAAATATTAAGAATATTTAGTAATAAATTATAGTTTACCATGTATATTATATTTGATATTTTATTATAAGGCAAATATTAGATATCTTTCAAATTTATTGTTATTTTCATTTATTACTATTTTCATATACTTGTAATTTATTTGATTATAAATAAGATAACTTTCCCACCATTTAGGTGAGGTGGATTATGTAAACATTCTTATAGTATCAGAGCCATTTTGGTTTAGCAACTCGGATCCTTTCTTTTCAATGGCTTTTGAAATTTTCTAGTGTTCTTCTCCACCACCACTGCTGGCTTTGACGCCGCAGGGGCAATCGTCATGGCTGCCACATGCAGAGCCGATTGATTACTCTTCGGCTCCACCCTTTTGACCTCCAAATCATTTTTCGCCATACTCTGTACATACAACCTCACCTTTTCCAAACATAGCCTCTTTCATTTTCTTCCCAATTTTTCCTTCATCCTTCACAGGAACCCTAATCTTAGGATCTTCATCAGCATTCTCTTCGGAAATATACAGAATCTCGATAGCCCATCGACCTTATGCAGAGATTTACCTTTGGAATCTGGGCGCTACACTGGCCTCTTCGCCGACCAAGTTGCCGTCGCCCTTCTCGCCAAAATTGGCTCCTTCGCCCAATGTGGCGACTCTTCCGGCTTCCACATTGTCTTTGTTTCTTGCTCTAGGCTTCCCCTTCTACTTCTTGGGGTTAGACATATTCTCACCAGAGCCAAGGCAGCATCGTCGCTAAGCGACAATCCCTCTTCATGGGTTAGACATATTCTCGCCGAAGCCAAGGCAGCATCGCCGTTGAGCGGCGATCCCTCTGCAATTTTCGATGGCCAAGAAAGTGTTTCTCTACACCTCCTCTGAACCAGGTTGTTGATATCTTCACGAAAAGTGTTTCTCAACCTCTTTGAATTTTTTAAAATCAAGCTTCATGTTCGTTTAAATCCGACGCTTAGCTTGCGGTGGGGTTCTAAGAATATTTAGTAATAAATTATAGTTTACCATATATATTATATTTGATGTTTTATTATAAGGCAAATATCTAATATTTGTCTTATTACTAGAGTTATCTTTCCATTTATTACTATTTCCATATCCTTGTAATTTATTTGATTATAAATAAGATAACTTTCACACCATTTAATCAAACATTCTTAATGAGTATTATTCATACATTACTCACATGTGTATTATGATAGGAATGAAAGGAAGGGCAAATGGTTTCTTACTATTTGCTATGATTTTAAGCTATGGGGACCTCATGCATTTATGTGTATCATGTACATCAAGATACTTTCTAGTTTTGTTATGTTAGTATGGACGCGTACATTTTCCTCCGTGGTGTTCAGTGACACGTCAGTGCATTTACCCCGACGAGTCAGGCCCTGGAGTACGTATGTGAGCCCGCCTGGTGGGTGCATGTACGCGTGCGTTAACCATGTGTGGGAAAGAACCACACATCCACCCTCCCCCAATTTGAAAGATCTTAAGCGAATGTTATGATATTTTAAAGAATAGATCTCAGTTCGTGTGTGTTTTCATTACCGAACCTCAATAGTTCTGCAGGATTTTTCCATAGTAGTTTATAGATAGTCTAGGGTTTTTATTTTCATAGTTGAATTTACATTAATGTTTTTCGTTGTAACGCTCTTTACATTTCTTATTTAATTTGAAGGTATAAGTATATGAGTTTGTTTGAAATGTTTTATTAAATATTTCTTCATATATGAATAAAACTATACATGTTGTGACATCTCTCACAGCAGACTTTTGCTCCTTTCACAGTACAACATTCCTCTTTGAGCACAATCTCACTTCCTTCATAACACAATTTTTTCTCCTCTCACAGAACAAACACACTCATCTCATGGCACAATCGTATCATAACAATAAATCACATCACATACAATGCATAATAATTTACTTAGCGAAATCACTTTGTGATTAAGTATTGAATATCCACTTGCTTTACCACAACCATTTTTGTAATCAAATAAATAAAGAAATAAGAAAGATTACTTCCCCAACACTCACCTCTCTACTCATGCACATTTGATGTGATTAATATCCAAACTAATCTAATCACGAAAATTAAAACGCAATTTAGTTTTTGAAGTGAACATGGGTGGATTTTTAAGAAATAATAATTAATTAACTCCTCGAGATCTTAAACCATAATAATAATAATAATAATATTTTGAATTTTATGAGTGAAAGATTTGCGTTAGTATATGTGTCTCCCACGAACTCACCAATCTCTATAACAACTCCTCCTCTCTATGTGTAAGAGCCAACATTCCCCAAAACCCTGGGCCAACCCCAAGCACAAAGCTCCCACTTGGGTGTGAGCCATCCCATTACCTTTGTTTTTTTCCCCCTCATTACGCCACTTTTATTATTATTCTTATTATTTCTTCTTTCACTGTGTTTCAAAAGGGACGAATAGTCCCATCTTTGTCATTCCAAACCCCAACAACCCCAAGTGGCCAAATTGGCAGGGCAGCGACACATGGCACAACTTCATTCTACTTCTCAACAACTCATTAGGGGCTAAACTTTGTGCTCATCCACTTAAATTGATGGAGTTTGAGAGATATATATGTATATATATTTCGTCTTACGAGTTAGGAAGTTTTGGTGGATTAACAACTTTCGGTGGTGTTTTGTAATTTCTTTGGCATTGCCTAACATTGACTTGAGAAATTTGAGAGTCTTTTGAGAATTTAAAGTGGTTTCTTCCTTAGAGAAACAAAATTAGGTAAAGAAACATTTGGCATGCAAATATTGCTTTCTTTTTAGCTGCTCACCAACATGCTTTGGTTGACTCCAAATGGAATAATATCCAAATTTCTTTCTTATCATCTCTTTTTCCTTCCAATCAATATAATTAAAATGAAAGCCAAAGGTGCATGAATGGAAGGATACCACATCCAAATGAAAGCAATTTGAGGGTAAAACAGCTGGAAAAAATATATTAATAATGTAATCAATCATAAAATACCAAAGTTTAGTGTGTTTTACTTTGAGAAATTGTATATCGTGTAGTTTTCTGAGAATTTTCTTACAAAGTATGTGAGTGGGAATAAATCATGCTAAAATGGCCTGTGTTGTTATGTAGAGATAGTTTTCACTCTTAGAAGCGAGAAGTAAGTAACGTCATTATGTCACAAACTTTAATATGAATTTTAGACAGGGAGTTGAATACAAATTTCTAATTTTAGTATAGGGTAAGAATTGATTAGGTTATGGTATGAATTCATGTATTAATAATGAAATTGGTCGTTATACAAGAAATTAATTTTAAACGAGATATTTTAATGAAGTACATTTGTTTCAATTTGTACTATGTGCATGAACCAAGCCAAATTATTTTTATTATTTACTATATATTGAATTATTGGTTTATTATATGATTATTATATGTAATTATTTATTGATTTGTTATATCTTAAAATTTTGTCGTTTTGATAATTTTTAAAAGGAAAAAAAACAGACCAAACGTGACATTTATTAAAAGAAATGGTAACTTTGGTTGTATTGATCCTCTACCAAACTCGAGTTCTCCACTCCTACAAGTTCATTTATAGAATTTAGGGAAGGGAAAAAAGAGAATACAACAGATAGCAAGTGTTATGAACACAAAGTAAATATACCATGCTAAAATTCATATTTACACATCAACTAAATAGCAAGTGTTATGACATTATAAATGTTTATTTAAATTTTTTGAAAGATGAACGTCGGTAATAAAAGCTTTAAAATTAAAAAAAAAACAAATAAAACAATGTCCCGATCTAACTTGAGTGATACAAAATAACCATAAATGTGACTACCCTAACACTGTTTTCATGACCTTTATCACAACGTCGTCATCTGGAGAGAGCTGCCTTGTCTTTACCTGAAAAATCAGAGTAGCATGTTGCTTGAGAATTTTAAGAAACCCCACTGTTGGGGTCGGGATATGCAAGCACACGTAATGGTCATGAAAACAGTGTTATGGCAGTCACACGAACATGAGTCCACCAAGCGAGCTCACGTACCCCTTGGGCCTAGCTCGTTGGGCTAGCATTTCTTAACGTGTGGTTGGATGCCACGGAGGGAAAGAGCCCGCATAACAACATGGCGAATATAAATGTCATAAATCATAAAATACGTGTCCGTACTGATGAGAACAGAGAAGTAACTTGATGACACACAAAAATGCATGTGGACGTTGTCATTGGTATATGGGTGTTTTACCTTTACCTCTAGAAAAATAAGTAAAACCCGGTTTGAGTATTTAAATACTAACTAAAATTTGTAACTATTTAAATGGTGGGTAAATGATTTATTTTAAAGATTGGAAATGGGAAGTAGCCGACATTTCCAAATGAAGCACTTTTGTTTGCATGTCCTATGATGCATCAAAATATCTTTCACCCAAAAATATAAAACCAACTTTACAAAAAAAGAAAGAGTAGATGTCATGAGCTAAATTAGCTGGGAGATTAGTTTTCGATTAGAATATTTACACAATAGTGTGATATTGTCTACCTTACATCCTCAAACATTTACACAATAGATGTCATGAGCTAAAATTCTTCAATCCAAACCATTCTTATTAAATAATGAACCTAGCTCAATCCCATTTTATTTTTATTTTCAAACATTTACGGATAAACATCTATTTATTTATTTTCTAACATTATTACAAATTTGTAACTATTTTGAAAAATACTATTCCAAATAGTTAAAAACCATGTTTAAGTGGGGTTAGAGAACAAATACTAAAAATAATCAAATTAAATCAAAATAAAATAAATATATGTATGTATATAGTTACATTGGAATAAAAAAATTGATAATAAATTTAAGTTAGATTCAATTAATATAGTTTTAGGAAACTCATAAACCAACGAAAATAACAAAATTTTCATTTATTCAAACCAAACCGAACACAAACATGTTCATAATCGAAAATCAACCTTAAATTTTTAATTTCAATTTTATGTCTTTACCACTTTTCAATTTGATACTAAAAATTTATATGTAAGTTAAAAAGTGGTGATACTATATATGTAAGGATTAAAAAAAATATAGTAATAATAATAATAAATGAGTGGTGTACTTTTGCCTAATTAATTTTAAGACTGAATTTTTACAATTTCTGATAAAAAAATAGAAAAGATAAATATGTATAAATAGTGTACCTTTCATCCTCATACAATCCACTACCCTTAATATCCCTCTTCCACTTTAAAATCTATCGTCCCAATTCCAATTCCATTCCCATTGTTTACAATTTTTCTTCCATGCCCATCAAAGTAAATGGCTACCAGCTTACGTATATATATTTTAGGGAGTACTTCGGCTAAGGTCTACCAAGTAAATGACTCTACCATCGTAGGTTATGCAATTGTGTGTTATATGTTAGCACATGTCCATGGATCCGCAGATGTCATAATTGTATGTTAGACTGTTACGATTTAATACGTAAAAGTTTGCAAGGTGAATGTAGATTGTTTTTTAAATGACTTGATGTGAAATATAATGTGATGTAATGCGTTGTGCTGAAATGACTTAATGTGTGATATAATGTGATGTGATGTGTTGCGATATAACGTGATGTGATGTGTTGTGCTTAGAATGTTTATGTGATCTTTAGATGATTTTCTGTGTTTTTTAAATTGTATATAAACAACATGATATGTATGACATGAAATCCCGTTAGAGTTATGTATGATGTGAAGACTGAAAAAATGAGAAACAATATGATATGCATGAAAAATGATTGCGGGGTTCTATTTAATAATGTTGAAAATGGAAAAATGTTGGGACCCCATACATTATGTGTGTTCATGCATTAGGGGATGCCCCTATTCCATCACGAGGGTACGGACGCGTACATCCATTAGGCAGGCGAAGTATTGTTATGTTTTACATAATGCTGCCGTGATGGTTACTAATTCTAATGGGTGTCCGGCAAAAGTTGAGTTACTAAAGAAGGCTAGCCCGACAAGAAAAGAGGCTAGCGGTGTGCAAATGACTGGTGAGTCCATGCTCGCACGTATAGGCTGTGTAGAGTATATGGTACACATCCAAGCTGCTCAATTAGAATTAGTGTCGTAGGAAAAATAGATTGGTATGATAGGTCCTGTCATAGCATATTGCATGTTCTTGTTGCATAACTCCGATAGGGAGCCACTTACTGAGTATTCTAGAAATACTCAAGCCTCATGCTACTACATTTTTTAGATAAAGGTCGTCGTGCTACTACATTTTTAGATAGAGGCAAGACGTCTATGTGAGACCGACGGCAGCATCGCACATCCCGTGACCGTGGCACATGCATAGGATAGTTGTTTTTCGTTCGTAGTATAGGTTATTATAGGTTAAATTTCATTTGCATTCATAACATAGGTTGAATTCTAATCGCATTAATAAACCATAGGTTAATATAGGGTGTTTAGTTCAGAATTGTTTTTCCTTCCTTTCTCTTGTATTTATACCTGAGTGATAAATGACAAATTGATGTTGCATTTATAATAAGATTTCAATTAAACTAAATTTTGCATGGACATTAAGGTAAATGTCGCGTTTAAGATATAATAATGAGCTTAGATTAAATAGAATTTTTTTTTTAATCTTACATAGTATATAAATATACAATTTACACCAAATTAAAACAATTAATTGAAGCAACTTTATCTATAGCATGAACACATAAATAAATTAGATAAGGCATCAATAAGCTTTCATTTCCTACACTTTTAGAACCATCTACAACAACGTATTAAATTATTTTTAAGAAAAAAAATAGAGAAATAAATGATACTTGGAGAAGATTGATTACATTTCTTTTTGAGTTCTAGAAGCTTCAGTATCGGACCTTCTAGAACCAATAACAAACCTAATCGTAACGATTTAATTCACAAAAGATTAATCCATGATTAAATAGAAAAATTAAAAAAAAAATTGATTTTTTAATTTTCTTAATTAATAAATAAGAACTTTAATTAAGAAAATAAAAAAAAAGAGCCAAAATGAATGATGGGCGTTAATTCGGGGAAGAGCTTAAGAAGGGCGATGTATTAGCGAGGAAATGGGACGATTTAGTTGAGTGGAGGCGGGGGAACCGTGAAGTCACAGTCTTGGCGTTTTCAAAAAATCGTGCACGTGTCAACGTTAGAAGTTAGGTAGCCAGCTGGCTGGTCCCACATAGATACTTCAACAAGGAACTCCCCAGTTAACTACCGTACACAACAACGCATACTATTATTCTCTCTCCTTCATTCTTCTACATTTTCTCGCGTTTCATTGACTCCAAATCTCGCGATATTCCGCATTCTGCATTTTATTCATTTAAATAACAACCTCACTCCCCCCCCCCCCCCCCCCCCAACTTCTCTTTTGAAGTTACCGGCTAACGGGAAAACACAGAGAAACGCCAGCGTTAAACACAAATAATGAAATCGCTGCCGGTATTTCCTACGACACCGCGTTACAAGCACGCATGTAACCAGTACAATCACCGCGTGTTTACCGGGTACTGCCGGTTTGATTTTCTTTTTCTTTTTTTTTACTACTAACCAAAAAAATAATTTCTTTTATTTTACTCTCAAATCTAGTATGGAATTTCTGGAGTTGTTGTCTGTTTCGTTTATTTAATTTTTATTTCTCGCCACAAGAATATGATGATTTTAAAATAAAAAATTATATTATTAATAGATAGTTATTAGTAATATCTTACGTGTATGGCATGAATAATTGAAGTTGAAAGAAATAGAAGAGAGAAGAAAAGAAAGATGGGAATGAATATGGATTTACGAATGTGCCCCTCATGTAATGCTTGTTTGGTTTCTAACTCGCAGCTGCCCTTTGTGTTGCTCTATAAATATCCATACTCGTTCCATTGTTTATCCCCCCAACACGCACAGCACAACCCCTCTCTAACAAATTCCACTCAAATTCATTCATACATTCATTCATTCATTCATTCCCAAACCAAAATGCCTGAAGCCCCCAAAACAGCAACCTCTGTAAGCCCCAATTACAACCTTGTTCAAAAAAACAACGCCATTCTCCAATTCATTGAAGATGTGACCACCAACGCCGATCTTGTCCAACGCCAAGTCCTCTCCCAAATCCTCTCCCGCAATGCCACCTCCGAGTATCTCTCCCTCCATGGCCGCCCTTCCCCCGACACCTTCAAATCCTCCATCCCCCTCGTCTCTTACGACCACATCCAACCCTTCATCTCCCGCATCGCTAATGGCGACACCTCCCCTATTCTATGCTCCTCCCCCATCTCTGAGTTTTTAACAAGGTCCATACCTCTCTTCTTCTCAAATATCCACTCAATCTCATAATGGGTCTCACCTTTTGGTTTTGATTTTGATTTTGCAGCTCTGGCACTTCCGGCGGCGAGAGAAAGCTGATGCCCACCATCGAAGAGGAGCTCGAAAGACGCTCACTTTTGTATAGTTTGTTGATGCCTATCATGACCCAATTCGTTCCGGGCTTGGAAAAGGGCAAAGGAATGTACTTTTTATTCGTCAAAGCGGAAGCCAGAACCCCTGGTGGCCTACTCGCTCGCCCTGTTTTAACCAGCTACTACAAAAGCTCCCACTTTAAGAACCGCCCTTATGATCCTTACACCAATTACACAAGCCCCAATGAAGCCATTCTTTGCCCTGACGCCTACCAAAGCATCTACGCTCAATTGCTCTGCGGCCTCTGCTACCGTCTCGACGTCCTCCGCGTCGGCGCCGTCTTCGCCTCCGGCTTCATCCGTGCCATTCGCTTTCTTGAAAAGCACTGGCAACTTCTCTGCCACGACATCCGGACCGGGACGCTCAATTCCCAAATCACGGACCAGGCAGTTCGCGATGCGGTCATGTTAGTCCTGCGTAGGCCTGATCCAGAGCTGGCTGATTTTATTCACGAACAATGCTGCAAAGGGTTTTGGAAGGGAATTATTACAAGGCTGTGGCCCAACACCAAATATTTGGATGTGATCGTTACGGGCACAATGTCACAGTACATTGGCACGCTTGATTATTATAGCAATGGGCTGCCCTTGGTGTGTACTATGTATGCTTCTTCCGAGTGCTATTTTGGCGTCAATCTTAACCCTCTTTGTAAACCAAGTGAAGTTGCTTATACACTCATCCCTTCCATGGCCTATTTTGAGTTCCTTCCTGTTCAAAGAACCTCCAACAACGACGAATCTCTCGACGATCAACAACTTGTTGATCTCACCGATGTCGAACTCGGCAAAGAATATGAGCTCGTTGTCACTACTTACGCCGGTAATTAACCCATTTAATTATTTTTCTCTCTTATTTATTTATTTATTTTGTTGAGAGGTTGTTCCAAAATTTAGAGAATGATCATGAGTTTATAAGTGGATAATATCATACCATTGGGGAGAATCGTGATTTCTAACACATGTGACATGGGGTTTGAAATTGAACAGGCTTATATCGTTATCGAGTCGGCGATATCCTAAGAGTGGCAGGATTCAAAAACAAAGCTCCACAATTCAACTTCATTTGCAGGAAGAACGTGGTTCTAAGCATTGATTCGGATAAGACAGACGAAGTGGAGCTACAAAACGCAGTGAAAAAGTCGGTGAACCATTTGGTGCCATTCGAGGCAACATTGGCTGAGTACACAAGCCATGCCAACACATCAACAATTCCGGGGCACTACGTGCTGTATTGGGAGCTGAATCAGAAGGGTGGCTCGGCAACTCCGGTGCCGCCCTCTGTGTTGGAAGATTGTTGTCTTACGATCGAGGAGTCACTGAACAGCGTATACCGACAAGGGCGAGTGGCCGATAAGTCGATCGGACCACTGGAGATCAAGGTGGTGGAGAGTGGAACGTTCGACAAGCTCATGGATTATGCCATAAGCATGGGAGCTTCTATAAATCAGTACAAAACCCCAAGGTGTGTGAAGTTTCAACCCATTGTTGAGCTATTGAACTCCAGAGTGGTGGGTTGTTATTTCAGCCCCAAGTGCCCCAAGTGGGTTGCTGGTCATAAGCAATGGTCCCAACAGGATTGATTAATTAAAAGCTCTTGGTTTTATTTTATTTTTTTTCCTCGCAAGCAAACAAAATAATGATCATATCATCCTTTTTCTGAGTAAGCCAATGTAAAAAAAGAATCGAAAAACAAATTTTCTGTTCAAATCAAAATCTCTCTCTCTCTCTCTCTCTCTCTCTCTCTCTCTATGTGTGATTGGGTAGCAGTTGTTTATTGCAATGATGATCATGTTTTTGAGGGAATTTTGGGTTAAGAACTCATGATATTCCACCCAGAAATTCTGCGCACTCAACAACCCTTATGGGCTTTTGTGAGAATTGAAGATAACAAGAAAGGTCAAGGCTTTATGAAAAGCATACCATCGTTTTCCCTAAGCTAAGAGTGTGTGGTGTGATGGGCGAATGGGTTAGTTTTTGTTGCGAACTCCAAAGCAAACAAGTGGCCTTTGATGGCATTAATAAATTATTCGAACCCATTTCAATGCATTGATAACAACATATTTCACTGCCATGTGTTTCTAAATTCATTTTTATTCAAATTTGTATTAGCATTTTTAACAAACCATTTAACCCTAATTGGTTTGTTTGGTGAATATGTCTATTTGTAATCCATTACGTGCACATTCACGATATCATCATCCTTTTAAACAACATGATATCAATTACAAGTATAGCTTTGTACAAATTTAATTTTAATTAATGTACAAACTCCAGAATTGAATACCTCTATTAAAACTCACCAATTACAAATACATGTATTGATGTTCAAAAATTTATCCTAATTATCTGCTAAAATATTAAATTAAGTTTGATGAACTTAATTAATGGATATTTAAATTATTTATTGATTGTAATTTTGAGTTAAAAGTTTAAAATTAATAAATGGTGTACATTTATAAGACAGATGACACACACATGTTTAGTGTTCTTAAATTTTTCAACTGCCAAGAGACTCCCTTGCTTCCCAACTTTCTAAAATTCAAATTCCTTCATATTTTTTTTTTTTTTTTTTTTTTTTTTTTTTTTTTTTGTTGTTGTT
>NW_019272024.1:4619371-4752759 GCF_002738345.1 Cucurbita maxima | reverse complement strand
AAACACTTTCTTGGCCATCGAAAATTGCAGAGGAATCGCCGCTCAGCGGCAATGCTGCCTTGGCTTCGGCGAGAATATGTCTAACCCATGAAGAGGGATTGTCGCTTAGCGACGATGCTGCCTTGGCTCTGGTGAGAATATTTCTAACCCCAAGAAGTAGAAGGGGAAACCTAGAGCAAGGGACAAAGAAAATGTTGAAGCCGGAAGAGTCGCCACATTGGGCGAAGGAGCCAATTTTGGCGAGAAGGGCAGTCGGAAGAATCGCCTCATCGGGCGAAGAAGCCAATTTTGGCAGGAAGGGCGGCGGCAACTTGGTTGGCGAATAGGCCAGTGCGGCACCCAGATTCCGAAGGTAAATCTCTGCAAAAGGTTGATAGGTTTAGGTTACGGTTTATGTGAAGGATGAAGGTTGATTGGGAAAAAAATGAGAGAGACTATATTGGTCAAGGGTAAAACCAATTTGGTTGGAAAAGGTGAGGTTGTATGTACAGAGTATGACGAAAGGTGATTTGGAGGTCAATAGGGTGGAGCCGAAGAGTAATCAATCGGCTCCGACTACGGCAGCCATGAAGACTGCCCCTGCGGCGTCAAAACCAGCAGGGGTGGTGGAGAAGAAGATTAGAGAATTCAAAAGCCATTGAAAAGAAAGAATCGGAGTTGTTAAACCGAGAGGGCTCTGATACCATGTGAATGTTTGATTAATCCACCACACTTAAATGGTGTGAAAGTTATCTTATTTATAATCAAATGAATTACAGGGATATGGAAATAGTAATAAATGGAAATAACAATAAATGGAAAGATACCTATGATAATAAAGCAAATATTAGATATTTGCCTTATAATAAAATATCAAATATAATATATATGGTAAACTATAATTTATTACTAAATATCCTTAACACTCTAGATAATGGAAGATGGCACGGGATCGTGACCCATACCTCTAAAGGAAATTTTGAACTTTAGAGCTCAAGGTAGCAATTGTCTATGCCAAATTAGATACAAGTTGGCCAATCACATCACTCACTTCTCATTGGGAAGCTTCCCATAGGCTGATATAAGGTGTGGGGTTGCCTCCAAATGCCCAAATTGGGAGTTTAAGTGGGTAACATATCTATGTCAAGATAGAGACGTTACTGCATACATGATATAATTAATATACTCAGAGAAATCGTTAAAAAAAAGAAATCAAAACACATTAATATAAGTTGGAATGCAACAATGAATGTTGTGAACTACCTATTAAAAGAAAGCGATGAATACTTCTATCCTAACTTAGCTTTTATGACCATCACAACATAGCCGTCATCCATCCATGTAGAGGTGTTTTACCTTTACCTGAAAAAGAAGAGTAGCACATAGCTTGATATTTAAAAAATATTCAATAAATAATCCTATTATTGGGTTAGGAAATGTATACACAAACAATCATGATGAGATCTATCATTTTATAAACGTCATAGTATGTTCATGGGCTCCTTCTAGTCTAGGTAAAGTTGGATGTGTGTACTTTTCTACACCCAGACCACACACGCACACATAGATCCACCAGGCGAGCTCATATACATATCTCATGTGCCTAGTATCACAATCGCACTCTTGTGGCAGCGGAACAACGATTGTGCGACACTTGTTCTAACCCAACGAACAAGTCAGCCGTTTAAAATTCGAATTTTGCAAACAATATCGCATATTCTCGAGCCTCGGGTCACATTTGAGAGAAATGTTTTAGAAAATATGAACGATGAAATACATTTAAAACAATTTAAAAAAAACTAATGTTATAAGCTGAAAGCAATTAATCAACAACGATGACATTGATAACATAACCCTGGTAGGAAGAATTGACCACTAATTACATCCTCCCTATAATACATTTTGAGGTATATTAGCCATGGCGGGTGTAGAGATGATTTTAGTGACGGGTCATACACCCCCTATGTTACCATTGAGAAGCGAAGACCTAATGCCCACATTACCAACCACCCTTGGAATAGGGGAGGGACTTTGGGCGCTTCGCTAGAAATCTCGTTTTTTTTAAGCTTTGTTGTTTCAAAGTGGCTCGACTCCCTTAACTCGATGTCAACTCCATCAATTAAGATAAGCCCATAAAGACTCCTACATGTATATCATCAGATTATGAACACGAACGGTTAATGAGTTAAATAGACACCATATTACAGATACTTTTAACAAAACAAATTCAGTTCCTTTAATTGCATACTAAATGTTCTTGATTTTGTATGCCTATATAAGTTCGAATAAAGATTTAGATATTAAATATTTGTAATACTGAATTAGGTAAAAATAAGAACATACAAATTAGTTGTTGGCTATGTGATGGAGTCTACATCATAGAATAAATATGTATCAATCTATTGTAACTCTGTCCATTATCAACCTCCAGCATTGATTAAATGCATGTAAAATGACAGGCAGTTCAACGTTATTTTCACTCTTCATTAATTATAGTGGTCAGCCACAGCTCCTTACGAGAGGACACAATAAACAAAAAAAGTCATAATATTGAATGAAAATAGAGTCTACAAGTGACAACGAACGGCGGCGGGTGCGGGTGCGGGTGCGGCGGCCACGGCGGAGGAATGGGTAAGGCCCAAAACATTCATGTTGCAATTCAAACCGGGCCACCGGGGGGAAAACCATGTTAAAGAAAAGTAGGGTTTGCGAAATGGCAGTAAAATGGGAAAACAAAAGTTGTTGCTTTGTTAGAGAACAAGTATATTAAATATGAGATAGCGTTCCCTTACATAATGTGTCTGCAAAAACAGAGGCCAAGGCAACGCCACAAATATCTTCTTCTTCTTCTTCGTCTGCTTTCAGACAAAGACCAGAAAAGAGAGGTAAGAAGATAAGGCGAGGGAGGCTCAGAGGTTGCATGCGACAGCTACTGTTTCTTTTAATTGACTCTGTAATTTGCATCATTTTGCTGCCCCTTCTTTTACTTTCCCTGCTCTGCTCTTTCACTCTTTTAACTCTCCTTGGGTTTCTAAATGTAATCCAAATGAGCCCACCACACTCGGAAAATTGGTCTACTTGGTGTGCCCATGTCAAGCGGCGCCCCAGTTGGCCGGTCTGTCTACACCCCACATTCTGTCAATTCCCCACTACAATAAACCTTAAATCCTAAACCTACAACTAAGGTTTATATCTAAAAATATAATTTTTCGAATTAGAAAAATCCGAGTACATATCGATGTCCGAGGGCGAGAATAGGGAAGCATCCATCCACGTCAAATTTCTCGGTATAGAATATAGATTATCGGCATAATTATTTTTTATTTTTTTAAAAAAAACTCTTTTTAATCATATATATCAATAATAATATTTTATATATATAACATCCCTATTTTTTCTTTTAAAATAAGGTCGTTACTACATACATGTTGTATAATAGTTGTATGTCGAAATATTCTTAAAAAGAATTTACTTTAAACATGCTATAGACTCATGGGTTATCTCTTATCACCCTTTATAAATAAATGTCATTGATTTATCCTAACATATAAACTATAACTTAAATACATAAATTTAACTACACATTAAACATGGTTTATAGTTTATAGTAAATTCTATTACTTAGGCTCTATTTTCATTTGATTTGGTTTAGATTGAATTCATAACATTTCTCTACTCACGGTTCACGTAGGCGAGCATGAATCTATTTGGCGAACTCGTATAAGCACCTCTCAAACTTAAATACGGGGTAACACACGCTCGCCTTGTTGGAAACAAAGAAAGAAATGAGCATATATCATATCATAATATACACGTCCGTACAGATTATATTACTAGAAAAATATTTATGCTCATGACCATACAACATGCATGAAATCTAGTATTTTCAAATCATGATACGTGATATTGATGATCATACTTCCATACTTTTCGTTTCATAACTTTCCTATAAGACATATATACGTACATATGACGTATCGAAGAAAAGAGGCGAAGAAGATCAGATATCCAAACTGTCGACCCAGCTAACCAAGCCTACACGCTCGCGCAATACCCATGTTTGCAGCCCGAAGTCCAACATCCGTTTCAGCCTAGATCCAACTCCCTCTGTCAAGCGCAGCCAACACTCAAGAGTACCTGCAGTCCAAAAACCAGAAGCCCATACCCGAGACCCAACTCCATCGCTTCTGCCCGCCTGCGAGCAGTCCAGTACTGCGATCAGCACACCCAAATCAACAACCCGAACCCGTGCCTTGACCCGAGAAGTAAATCACGACGCATTCCTCTCCCACGGCGACACGTGTCGCGCCTGCAGCCAGACACTCCCTCGGCTCCAGCGGCTTAAACAGCTCTACTTGGCTCACTCGGCTCTGCAGCTCGAAAATTGGCTCCTCAGCTCGGTAAAGGAAAAATATACCATTTTCCACTCTTTGGAAGTTAATTTTTTTTTTTACCCTAATTAAGGTAATTAAGTTCAATATGATGCCCTAAAACTATACTAGAATTGTGAAATACTAACGAAATGAAATGGACAATCTATTAGGAAATGACTTCCTTTGACATTTGGAGCAACTTTGAGGAACGAAAGACTCACATATTCAAATTTAGGGAAACTCCTGCTAAGGCCAACTAAGTAAATGACTTTACTATAGGTAGACTCGACAATTATTTGTTGTATATCTACAGGTGCTTAGTGGCTCTTGCACGTATTGTTTATGCTATACACGTATGATGCTAGATGATGACTTATGATGTATGGCTTATGATGTATGATGACGTGAATGAGTTATATGATGATGTTTTATGATATTTACAATGATTATGATGCATTGTATGATGACATTGTATGATAATGACAACGCATGTTAGTATGACGAGTAGGATGATGGTATTTCCTTAATACGACGTTATTTTTCATATCAAGATGAGAAGCATATTTTGAATGTCATATTGCATTATGAGGATGATTTTCCTAAGACAAAATCCTAGTTAATGTTAATGATGAATAAAGTAGGAGGACAAATGCACATATATTACTTATCGTAATATAAGGATGAGTACCGACGCATACACTATGATGATGATGGTAATCATGTCGCACATGACACCCAGAGGTCAAATGATCTACGGGCGTCACTACAGACAACTAGCTCGACTACAATGGGTCCAGGGGATGTGAACCGCCCAAGGATTCACGCTCACACGCGTTGGTCGTGTGTAAGGAAGTACTACACATCCACATTAGTTCAGACAAGAGACCACCCCTATGATGTTTTTAACGATAGGTCCCTAGAGCATATCTTGCATGTGTTTGCATTTTTACGGCTCCAATAGTGGGGTCAATTATTGAGTATTTCTCAAAATACTCAGGTCGTGTGCTACATCATTTTTAGGTAAAGGCAAGACGTCTCTGTACGGCTGACGATGACATTGTAATCAGAGACTATGACACGTGCATAGACCAGTAGCATTTTTAAATTCTTAGATTTAGGTTAGAATAGGTTGGTATGCATTTCATGTTTTAAATTATTCATCATGTTTTCGAACACGTAAGACCATGACAGTGTTTTAATGATAATATTATGCTTTTAAGATGAAATTATAATTTAACAATGATGTTACAAGAGTTAAATTCCGCATAAGAGCTTAGATTAAGATGACTTTAGGTTAGTGGAAATCTAAGGTCGTTACACCTTAAAAGTATCTTACATTTGGAATAACAAAAGGTATTCCTCCATCATCTCGTCCTCTCATTCTCATGTAGCTTCCTCGGTTTGAAAATCCTACCACATTACCTTAACAAAGACTATCTCCTTGACACATAGAACCTTTACTTCTCAAGCTATAATTTTAATCGGCCTTTCCTCATTATCTATGAGCGTTCGTAATCTACTGCATATCCATGTCGAATTTTTTTTTGTGAAACATAGCCATGTGGAATGCATTATGCATAGCGGCCCAATCTAATCTAAAATGTTGAAGGTTCATGATGGACTTAAGTCAGTCACCTTCAAGCATAGTTTCCTTTCCACCGAAGTTAAATATGAAATTATTTATAAGTTTGAAGCTGTTGTAAATGCATATCTACTCAACTTTTTTTCTTTTTGGTGCTAAAAAGAAATGGAGATTAATTATGAGGATCATGTATGCGATGTTCTAAGGTCGGATTTTGTATGCTGTGGTGTTCGACAGGCTGAATTGTCCATGACGTGACACAATATCAACCATCTGATAGCTGACACGTGGCCGCATGTAATTTGTAAATAGAAAAGGAAATTTGGGTGAATGTGTGGATGAATAGTAGGCGACATGTGGCGCTTGTGACATGACATATATGACACGAGTAAGGGCCACGGGGCATGTATCATCATACATAATACAATTCGTCCAATCAAATTGGAAATCACGGATCTTCACAGGAGTATGATATTGTCCACTTTGAACATAAGCTCTCATGATTCTTCAAAAGACCTCGTATCAATGGAAATGTATTCCTTATTTATAAACTCATGATCAGTCTCTAAATTAGCCAACGTGGGACTCCCTCCCAACAATATTATCAACGTAATAGATGTAAGTTTAGAAGTAAACTCATAACATTGAAACATAATAAATACTCATAATAATACACAATGGATCAAAATTTCAAAAAGCAAACTCGGACAAATCTTCAATTATTTCTTAATAATAGTAAACTAAGATTAGGCCTTGCATTTATTATCCCATCAACTCTACCTCTTAGGTCAAAGTTAGTCTGAACAGTATAATATTTTATATTCTTTCTTCACATGGAAACATTAAAAACAAAACCTCTCGACCGTTAGAGACCATTACTTTTAGACTTGATTTATAGTTTGATAAGTGATTCAAGCAGCTTAAATTGTGGCCCAAGATATCATATTTTAAATCAAAATATTGGTGTGACGTCATCTTCTTATGATGACGTAGTTGCTCAAATAATATTTTATAGTAAGCCAAATGTGAAGGCATCTGATAACTTGTTGAACAATTATCAAATAATAAGTGGAGCCCTATTCATATTATTAATTAATCTTCAAGCTTGGCCTATATTATATTCATCATCTTATTTCATTAATGGTTAAACTATGTATGTAAATAGGTGTCCACGTTTATTTTAAAATAAAATAAGTTCGAGATCCAATCTGCTTATATTAAGATAGTAATGAGTGATAAAGTATTTGGATAGTTTTGATAGATTTGGTTAGTGTATTTAAATTAAGAGCCTGTTTATCTTAAATGCTACGAAAACCCACTTGACTTGACTTGGGAAGGAAGTCTACGTTTCTTAATATTTTGCCATGATTAATGTATGAGTTGTAAGGGAGGGTACTTGAATGGGGTAAACAAATAATAATAATCTCTTAATTAATTTTGATAGTCAGTGCATAAGACATAGAGTGGATTGAAAGGTAATAAACTTAAAAAAGAGAGAGCATTGATGGGTTGGTGTTCTTACATAAATCATATCATAATTGAAACAGTAGAATAAAAAAATTGTAAGAAGAACTATCTTTCCTTGTTCCTCAAACCTGCTCCCACCACTTTCTGACATACACTGTCAGTTCAAAAGCTACGCAAAAATAATTATTTCTTTTTCGTCTTAAAAAACAATTCGAAGAAGAAGAAGAATTCGAAGAATCCCATCTTCTGTTTCCTGTCATTATCATCATCATTCCATCTTCTTCCTTCCAATCCAAAATATCTTAGCAGAGCTCAAATTCGCCGGAATTAATGGCTCCTCACATCCAAATCGCATTTTTCTCCATAGCCCTTTTCGCTCTTCTTTCTAACTCCTCTTCTTCGCCAACAAAAACCAGTGCCAACACCATCAACAAATGGTGCAATACGACGCCGCATCCTAAGGTTTGCATTTTCTTCATGTCACCCCTCAAATCTCCACCGCAAAATCGAATCGAGTTTCGGAAAATGGCGATCAAAACCACATTGGAAGGAGCCGCCAAGGCTCAAAACTACGTGTCCCGATTCGGTCCCACCTGCAAAACCACTCGCCAGAGAGCCGCCTGGACCGATTGCTTCAACCTCTATAACGACACCGTTTTTCAATTAAACCGTACTATCCGGTGTCTCCACGCTGGTACTCGCCTCCGGCATTGTACGGATTTCGATGCGCAAACTTGGCTCAGTTCTGCTCTCACTAACATCGATATGTGCAGCTCCGGCGCGGCGGATCTCAATGTCACGGATTTTATTACTCCCATCAAATGTCAGAATGTTTCCAGGATGATTAGCAATTGTTTGGCCATTAATGGGAGATTCTTAGAGGGAGAGACGAAAAGCAGAACAACCGGAGCAGAGGAATATCAAAATGGGTTTCCGAGATGGGTTTCCAGTGGTGATCGGAAATTGTTGCAGTCGGCGAGGGTTAGAGCTCATTTGGTGGTGGCGAAAGATGGGTCTGGCAAATTCCGGACGGTTCAGGCGGCGATCAACGCCGCCGCGAGGAGGCGTGGGAGAAGCCGCTTTGTAATTTACATTAAGCGTGGGGTTTATAGAGAAAATATTGAAATTGGGAATGATAATGCGAATATAATGCTGGTCGGAGATGGGATTAGATTTACTGTGATTACCAGCGGGAGAAGCGTGGCCGCCGGCTTCACCACCTTCAATTCTGCAACAGCAGGTGAATATATGTTTTTCCTTTTAAATATGGTTTATCATATAATTTAGTACTAAATATTTTTACATCAGGTATTCAAGGTCCGGGATTCATGGCTCGAGGCATAAGGTTTGTGAACACAGCCGGACCAAGAATGGGGCAAGCAGTGGCACTGCGGTCATCATCGGACCTATCGGTGTTCCATCGGTGCAGCTTCGAGGGCTACCAAGACACACTCATGGTGCTGTCACAGAGACAATTCTACAAGCAATGTTACGTATACGGTACAATCGACTTCATTTTTGGGAACGCCGCAGTGGTTCTACAAAACTGCTTGATTTACGTGCGAAGGCCTTTAAAGGGGCAAGTGAACGTGATCACCGCGCAGGGCCGAGAGGACCCATTTCAGAACAGCGGAATTTCGATCCACAACTCGCAAATACGGGCGGCGGCTGATTTGCAGCCCATGATTGGGTCTGTGAAGACGTACTTGGGGCGGCCCTGGAAGAAGTACTCTCGGACTGTCATCATGAGAAGCTATATTGATAGCTTGGTGAGCCCAATGGGTTGGTTGGCGTGGCAAGGTACTAGATTTGCTCAAGATACGTTGTATTATGGGGAGTATCGTAATTTTGGGCCCAGAGCCTCCACCCGGCTTCGAGTCAGATGGCCTGGTTTTCATGCCATTACAACCCGAAATGTGGCCTCTAAGTTCACCGTCCGGAGACTCATCGCCGGCCATACTTGGCTTCCGGCCACTGGAGTTCCCTTCAAGCTTGACCTCTGATTTCCAATTCTTACATTTTATCATTTTTATTTATGTAATAAACTTCTGATTGCATCCTAAATTTATTAAAACCTAATTTTTTCTTTTTTAAATTGAGCTATTATCCAATTTCTATCCATAATTTCAAAAAATTTATTTTAAATTAAAAATAGTTACACGGCCAACATCATAATTGTTCATAATAGTATTAAAAATAAATTATTTGTTCATTAAATAATATATATTTTTAATTAAGTTCTCAATACTAGCTACCTCTTGGTCGGATATATAATTAGAGATTATTGCTTTCGATGTGAGATTTCACAATGAACCAGACATTATATACGACTGGTCTGTTATAAATTGTATTATAAATTGTATTAGAACAAGACATTTTTTTCTGCCTCGAAACCTTTCTCTATCCATAAATAAAGTAAAATTTGGGCCGAGTGAAGTAGAGGGCATAATGGTAAAATCAACAGCTGCCCCATTCAACAAAAGAACAACCCTTACTCTTAAAATCTCATTTCTCCCCCAAATCCGCCATGGCCGCCTTCTTCTATTACACAATTTACCTCATCCTTCTCTCTCTTCCACAATCCCTTTGTCTCTCCTCCACCATCCACGACCTCCTCCGCTCGAAGGGGCTGCCGGCCGGGCTTCTTCCGAGGGAGGTAAAATCCTACTCCCTCTCCTAAAACGGCCTTCTGACCAAATTCGAGAACAGGGTTCTGTATGAGAGCGTGGTTAAGGCGAAAGGATTTGAAGCTCTAAGATGAGGACAATTTTGTCTTTTTCTTTTTTGGTCAATTAATTTTGTTTTTTTTAATATATAATTAGTTGAGTTTGGTTATTATTATTATGAATTTATAAATTAATTTTGAGAGTTAGGGATTATTATTTCTTTTATTTAAAAAAAAGGGATAAAAAAAAGCCTCTCTTCACGGGTTGATTTTGCGGGAACGTAGGCTTTGTTGGGAATATGCCGTTTTATTTATTTGTTTATTTTTAATTTTATTGTCCATTAATCCATGATTAATGGGATTTTAACTATAAGAATAAATATTTTATTTATTTGTGGGAACTTGGACTTGAACTCTAAGAATAAATATTTTAAGAAATACTCCAAAAGTGACCCTATTATTGGGGTCGAGTTATGCAAACACATGTAGAATGATCGGACCTATGGTTTGAAAGCAAGAGAGAGAAATTGAGATTGATGTTACATGATTAAGATAATTTTCACACCATTTAGATTTGGGGGAGGTTTTGGCGTGTCAAAGGCAAGTGGCTGCTGGACGGCATGCCTTAAACAAGCATGACCGTGACACCGACCGTGTGGAAGAGGGTCCGGAAGTATATATATACACATAGTACAGTTACATGAGCCTTTGCTTATAAAGAATCTAGCCCTTTAATTTATATGGGTGATAGTGAAGGTGTAGGTCCCACAGAATAAAGAACGGGGAAAAGCATAATAAATAAAGACTGAGAGTAATAACTTAGTCGTGAAGTTGTTATATTCCAGTCTCCAAGTCTTTCCTCCCTTTCGCAAGTTCCCATTGTCATCGCTTCACTTCAACAGTCATTAGGGTTTGAAAGGGAATACACACTTCAGTTCACGCTTTCGCCTAATCACTCTCCGTAATCATGCTAACCGGACTTGCCAGAGGCGCTTCTATGGTCGCAGCCGAAGTCGGAGTTCTCAGACGCCGTTTTCAAAGAACTCCGCCCCTTCAATCGCCGGAACACTGCTATGCATCCTCTACTTCATTTTCTGCTCGCACTTCCTCCTCCTCCTCGCCCCTCTCTGCCAAGCCTATCGTCGCAGAGGACAACGACCTAGTCATGGAGGCCGGAGAGCCACTCCCTAGACTCGTTTTTGGAGGCGTTCCTAGTTTTGAAGAAGCTAAGGAAGCCACTGCTGAGTTGAAGGAGGTCTTGGATGCGTAAGATCCGCCAAAATTCCATCTCATTCTGTTGCCAATTTATTTGATTGCATACTTCATTTTCCGTTAGACGATTTTTGTCATTTTCTCAGAACTCTGTATACATTTTTTTTTTTTTTTTTTTTTTTTTTTTTTTTTTTTTTTTTTTTTTTTTTTGAATTTCCAGGATGTGTCTGTCATCGCCTAAATACTTTGAATCAGATACCTCATTGATACCGGGAATTTCTCTGTCTCTGAACAATGAGATGGTGGATAACGGATTTGGTGTAATCATGGCGAACGATGCAAGTAATCCAGGGCGTGAACATGTTCTCGAAGCATTCCGTTTGCTTAGCTGTAGCTCTAAAATCCAGGTAACTAATTTTAACGCATTAATTTTGATTAATTACCACGGCACTGAGGTTCAATGGATCTATTATCCTTCCATTTGTTCTCCAGAATATTGTTTCCGCCGTCGCCTGTGACCAAAATGTATTCAAAGCTGTGCTTGAGAATTCTGATGTCAAGGAACTCATCCAGACATACAAAACCAGTAATCAAAATTTTCATTTCTTTTGAATCCAATTTAGTTTTTTGGGGCTGAAACTATGTTATTTCTGCTGCAAAACTTGATGAAGTTAAATTTCATGAAGGTTCTGGTACCGAGGATGAAGGAGATGTTACCGAAGAGGGGGAATCAGGAGCACGCGTGGTTAAAAAGCTGAGGAATATGAAAGATTTCTTAATTAAAATGGTGAGTAATATACCGAGTCGTCTTCCAGGGTTCTTGCATGCAGCTATGGAGAGTGCTAATGGATCTGCAGCTATGGAGAGTGCTAATGGATTTTCAGCTATGGAGAGTGCTAATGGATCTTCAGCTATGGAGAGTGCTTATGGATCAGATCATAAAGAAAGCATAACCATGAAGGCTCGCAAATTTGGCTCCGGCTGTGTGGAAAAGCTCAGAAACCTGAAAAATTCAGCTGTTGAAGTGGCTACTAAAATACCAAATTTTGTTCCAAACTGGTATGGATCTTCAGGTGCAGGGGGTGCTTCTGGATCAGATCATGAAGGAAACGCCCAAAGGTGTACCCCTGAAATGGGTTTAGGAACGTCTCTTACGGGGTTGGCAATCATGGTTATTATGATTGTAGTGTTCAAGCGAATTTAGACTCTGTGTCTCAACACATTGTGCTGGAGGCAGAGCTGGGCAGGAATGTAATTGATAGTATAAGGGAGGGAGGTAGTTTATGTTAGCAAATCTGTCGAACCTTTTAAAGTGATTCTGTGTGTTCGTTTGCATCGAGAATGTATGTGTGTTACTATGAATAATGGGATTGGTGTTATGGAGTTTATGTAATCCATTCCTCGAGGAACATTTGCTTCTCTCTCCTTTGCTCAGAATTCTTGGATGTACGAGAGAGAAACAAACAACAAAATTATGATTTGACCGAGAGTATGTAAGGATTTGAAGGAAACCATCACAGGATTGCGGGAATGTTATTAAATAATGTTCCCATTTTGAGAGATTTAATGGAGTATTGGTTATGTATGTTATGAGGTATGTGGAGAACGTGAGAATAAGTAGTCTCTAATCCCTTGTTTAAAACAAGGTTCATGTGACTGAGCTGATAAAGACTGGAGTTGTCGCTACAAAGAAGGAACAGTTAAAGTGAATTGGTCCCGAGTTGGATCGTTTCGGTCCCGACGGACCGAAATTGATTCACTTTTTTAGACCCCTTTTTTTTTTTATCATTTTGATTCAATTGTTGCGTTCGCTTTTCAATAATTCTAATATTTTCGTTCAATGGGACCCATTTAATGGAAGATTTTGAATTTTCAAAGGATTCAAATCAAGCTTGGGAACTCGACCAATTATGTAAATCATCATTTGGATTTGAAGCAAGAAATACTTGTAGGAGTCGACTAGAACTCGAGCATATAAATTGTAGCATATTTTAAAGATGAATTGAGTATGAGAAATGGATTAGCTAAGCCTTGAATTATGATCTAATGATCGTTTAATTGGAATATGGTTTTAGGAATTCCATTATGTATAAATTGACTCTGATTATCTGAATGCTTAATTGGGACCTTGACATAACTTGATAGATTGTATTATGCCTAATATGCATGTACTTTGTCGAATATGTATAATTTTATTATTTAATTCGTTTGTGCCCTAAGAACATGTTAAGAAGTTGGAATACCTATGCATGACCATATTGATGTATGGATTAAATGCTACATGACCTAGAGGATGCGTATTAGCGAGCCTTAACCTATGTTTTACCATTCACAGGCCCTAGAGCCATGATTAGGGTCTATATTGATTGTTTTGGGTTAACTAGTACCACATAGGGACAATTGTGGCACAACCTCTAATCGTGAACTTATTTCGCCTGGTTAGGGTTTACTTTTATATAGGATTGTTACATCATCCACTTAGGGATTGTGGCACATAGAGAGTACTACTGGTTAGGGAGCTTGTTGGGCACCAGTGCAGCCAGTGCTTATTAGTAGGCATGTATGAAGATATAGGGAGATTGAGAGGCCACTTATATTGAGTGACTCATATGAGGGCACCTGACTTGTATGTAAAAAGCGCAATGACCACTTAGATCTTGGAGAGTAGAAAATGAGAGATAAGTGCATCCTGAAACCTGAACACACCCCGATGAATGACGTACGTCCTTAAAATAGGAGTAAATAGGAGTAAGTAGGGTATATGAACTTTAAGAGCTTGGGAGGGATAAAAATGAACCACAATCATGGATTTGGCTAGATCTAGTACCCTGATTTACCACATAGCATAAGAAACGTTGAATACGAGAAGTTTCGATGAGAGCCCTCAAGTAGGTGCTTACTAAGTATTTTTATACAGATTCTTGTTGTTCTTTGTTTATAGATGGAGTGCATATCACTGTTAATGGTTGGAGTGTGCAAAGTTGTGCGGCTATAGTGTTCTATAAAGATCGAGTTTTTTTCCCTCTTATTTTTTTTAAATATTGTTTTAATGTCCTTTTTTCTTGGAACTTGTATTATTTTGTAAATGTTTTTATGTTGACTTCATAGATATTATTTTGTATTTTTTTAGGTCAGTTTTACTGTTATATTTGACTTTTTACAACTTTTACGGCTCTTTTTATTCTTGAGTCCATGTGACGGTTCATGATTCAAAGCATCGAAAATCAAATCATTACATAACATCTAAAAAGCATCAATCTAGTTTGACTTCTATAGCCTTGCAACTCATTCTCGCCCTCTCCTCGGCCACTCCATATAGACTTCATCATAAAAGATTAAAGTAGCATATATGGGTATAAAAGTACTCAATAAGTTGCTTGATTATATTTCTTAGTTCGTTCTTAAGTCTTATGTTATTGGTTGGATTGTTCGTTCATCTGATGTCTTATTCATACTTAAGAGTTTATTCCCATGTTATAGGCTTTTCCAAGGTTATCATAGGTTTACTTGGTTCACCTAAACTCAACTTAGGGTCATGATAGGTAAATGGTAAGGTTCTCTTTCCTTAGTCCTAACACAATGGTTAATTCTTATAGTTTGTTCTTAGGGTTCTAAGGTATCTTCTTTATAGGTTTTATTAGTCTCTTCATCATGCCATGGTCATTAACCTATATCTCCTAGGTACTTGAACCACACTCCCGATGTTCAAATAAAAATAAATTAGAGGGAAACTCCTTAACCACACCCACAAGACAATCATTAAGTTTTTAAGAGGTTCGGGGCTCAATTGTAGTTCTACCAGTCCATATGAACATAATAAAATATTATATAGTGATTCACTATTATGATTGGTTAACTAATAATTAAAATAATTAGGGGCAATTATTAATGGACAAATATAAGCTTCCACATTAATATTTGAGTAACACTAAGTGGTGAATTGGCATTTAATTAACGCAATAAATGATTGGCATTTAATATAATCTTATATAATCTAAATGCACTAGACTAACCATATTCAATGCATAGTTGGAACTCCATTAAAAAGAAAAAAATTATTGAATATCCTATGTCATTAATTGTTAAATTTTAAATATATATATTCAAAAAATTGAAAAAAATAAAAGACGAGAAATATAATCTCTTCCTGTTTAGCTAACGAAGAAAAAATCTTCTTGGTTCTTTATCTAACTCGAGAATTTTTTTTACCTTGTTCGAGATAAATAATAATAAAATAAATGAACATCTCATTTCTTCTCAACTATAATTTTTATCTAAAAATATATGACGTATTAAATAATTTGAATATATCTATTTAACCTTAATCTCATCACTAACAGTCATAGTCGTGCATGGTCCAATTTTGATTAGGAAAATTTTAATTAGGAAGGAAAAAAAAGACAAAAAAAAAAAAAAAAAAAAAAGGAAAAAGACAGTTAAATATCCCGTTGTCCCAATTTTGGTTTCACTTGTAGGCCCCTTCTCTTCTCTTGAAATGTCATTGTATAAGATTAGACCCACAAATTTATATCATTAGCTGGACAAACAGATATGTGATATCATATCTCATTTCAATTCATTTGAATTTCTATTGGTTTGATAAATAAACTTTATTTTGGATCGGAAAATTCTAGATAATGATAAATGAAAGTAGTCAGAGGGAAATTGTCCCAAAATTGGATAGGGGTTGTGAGATCTCAGATTGATTAAGGAGGGTAACGACAACAATTGGAGAGAGAAACGAGTAGTAGCGAGGACGCTAGGCCCTGAAGAAGGGTGGATTGTGAAATCTCACATCGGTTGAAGAGGGGAACAAAGTATTCTTTGTAAAAGTATGGAAACTTCTCCCTAGCAAACTTGTTTTAAGAACCTTGAGAATAAGCTCGAAAGGACTTCTTCTAATGATGGGCTTGAACTCTTACAGGGGTCATGATGTAGTCGGGTGTAGACAACTAACTCAAGTGTTCCTCAAACCACACAAATAGTTGCCTATTACATGACTCACTAATTTGACTGAGGCCGATTGCATTCACTATGATGTGGTTAGACGACATAAGGAACTGATAAAGGTAGTAAGGTGGCAGAGACATTAAAGAGGCCATAAGTGCATTAAAACCTTTTCTCATTTATTATAAAAAAAAATGCGGTTTAAGATTTATAATTTTGTTAAAAAATAAAAAACATAATGTAGAAGATTATTAAGCTCCTAACCCATATTATAACAATAAAAAAAGATTCCAGATATTAGAATAAAAAGAAATAATAAGAAAAGGGAAAACCACAGGCTATTTGCCTTATTGTTGAAGCAATTAGTAAGAAGGAAAAATAGGAGACATTGGGGAATTTAAATTGTATATGGTTTGTCATCGTTTGAGGACAAAAGTTTTGGTTGGAAGTTTAAATGCACTTATTGTGTGTTCTTTCAATTCACACATCTGTCCGTTTCTGTATATTATTATTGATATTGATATCCTTTAAATAGGATACTAGAAGTACAAATGAGGAAAATGGATGCATCTATATCTAACAATTATCCTATATTAGTTATCATATAAATTTTCAATATGACCAAACTATAACCATAGGGCACACGCGATCGAGCTCAACGATTCTAGGATCGTACCATATCAGATCCTCATATTGTATTATATGGTATTAGGATCTTTGAATCCTATTGTATTTATACCATCCTAGGACCTAGTGTGCAATCAAGTGCACCATATGATCGTATTTTAATCATCCTTATCTACAAGTTCGCTTTAGTTAAACAATCCCTCATTTTTATACGTTCATACGTGCTATTTCCAACTATGCATATAAACTAAGCAAACCTTTATACCATCTTTAACTTTTAAGACGCCCAAAAGCTAATCATTAGACTCTTCTTTGATTGTAGATGATAGACAATAAAAATGTTTAAGATGGGTAAGAGTGAGATAGAGAAAATTCTAGCCAATTGTATCTTATAACCTTAATGGATATGCAAACTTCTAGATCACAAAAGGTTAAAACCCTCGAATTGATTCGATCTAATAACCTTATTGAGAAATAAAACTTTTAGATCTAAAATATC
Source organism: Cucurbita maxima (assembly GCF_002738345.1). NCBI lineage: Eukaryota > Viridiplantae > Streptophyta > Magnoliopsida > Cucurbitales > Cucurbitaceae > Cucurbita > Cucurbita maxima. Next base: position 4,735,408 of record NW_019272024.1, on the reverse strand, counting down.
AAAGAACTTTGAAAGAACAAGAAATCATCGTAAGAGATACTAATATTTAGATTATTTTGTTGATCAAATATCTTAAGAAAAAAAATTGTTTGAGATTAGAAACATTCTACGAGAACGTAAATGAATGATTTGTGGATCATTATTATTAATAAATTTCATTTATATAAATTATATGGTCATTTAACATGATAATATCTAAGCTATCACATCAATAATTAATGACCAACAGATGGTAGGAAAACTATAGGGTAAGTGTAAATGCCCAAAAAGCCCATGCAATTGTGATTACAGAAAAGGGAATGAAGAATGTTTTGGTAATTTTACAAGACTAATACAAATGTAACCACAGGGAAGCCAATGGCCAACGGTTTCTATAAATTCAGAATCAAGTCCCCTCAACTGGGGAAACTCACCACCACCACAAGTTGCCGGGATTCTACTACGGACGCCGGAGTGGAGAATGGACTCCTGCCGCTTCAGTCTTTGATACAGATTGTCAATTTTTGGTGCTTTCAACTTTGCCTCTTTCTCGGAGTCGGATCAGAGCCTTCCTTCTCGTTCTGACCACTCTCTTCACAACGAGAGACTTGCAGGGCGGTGTGTTTCCCGATGAAATTCCTTTTTGAGTTCGTTTCTTGCTGCGTGCCGGTGAATATGTCTCGCCTGGAGAATCCGGAGGCTACGGCGGCGCCGGGCGTCGAGGAGATGAAATCTCTGGCTCCGATTGCCACCAGAAAACACCGGCGGAGAAAACGAGGTGCGTTGTTGCCTTCAGCGGCAAAACTAGCTGCCGATTGGAAGCCGTCGCTAGGAGCGATCTCGGAGGATAAGGTAGTTCTGGTGTTGAGGGAGAGAGAGAAGAGCGATGATCAGACGGCGGGATCGGAACGATCGGTGAAGAGGAAAAGCGGATCTCGAGACGGAGAGGCCAGAGGAGTTAACGGCCGTAGTAACAGTAACGATTTCAGGTACGTACGTTTGTGATTTCGTGAATCTTCCGTATCATTATCGAAACCGTAAAGATCTGTGAAATGAAAGCGACATCTGAAACGAATCTTTCTGTTATTTTCCCTCTCTCAGGCGAAGTCCGGCATCGATCCCAGTCGTGATCCCGGCATTTTCTCCGACTCCGTTCTTGTTCTGATGCGATTCCGCTTCCAGTTTCTGATCAATCAGGCCCTTGTAATATATGTTATATGTATATATTTTGCATAATAAATTATAATTTGAAAGTATAAAGTTGAGGTTGAGGAAGAAAACTTCTCCATGGAATTGTAGCTTGTTTGGCTGTTCTCTTCAATGGGAACTCTCTGCAATTTAAAATGTTCCCATTCTTACATGATGCTTTGATTTCTCTCCACACTGTTTTGGATTATTGTTAGAGCAAGAATGTTGATTCGGTTTATGGATCTTTACAGAATTGCGTTGGATGGAGAAGCATAATTTTGGTTGTTCAAGTTTTAGTTATATGGATGCTTTTGAATGTATTTCTCCATATCTTTTTTATTCTTACGAATTCTGAAAATATTTTATTTTGATCCAATACCTTTCGTGGAGATCCTTTTTGTTTTTTAAAAATCAATTTATTTGTATGAATAAAATTTTAAAATTTTAATTTTATGTTAATAAATCCTTTAAATTCCTAATTTAAATTTAAACATGTTTTTACAAACCTAATCTTAAACGGTTATTTTTTAAAATATAGATTTTTTTTTTTTTTTTGAAGTACATTAAAGAATTTGGAAATAAAAAAGTAATAATTATTTATTAAGAATAATTTATAAGATATTGAAAGATACATTAAGATAATCACACTTGAGTTCAATAATTCTAATTGATAAGACAAATTAAAATATAATAAGATAATAAATCATCTAGATAAGATTAAATGTAATCAAATAAACTTTATTATATATTCATACATGTTCCAACTCCCATCAAGAATACATATAACATTTAATAATCAGAGATCATGAGCAATAAAGGAATAATAGAAATATTTCAACCTTTTAATTTCTCAAATTATTAGATTAAAAAAAAAAAAGTTCAAATATAGAGTAGTGATTAAGCTAACTCGTGTGTCATGTTCATTAGTTCTAATATATTATTTAGCTATGTAATTAAGAAATATTATCTTCTATTTGTTGGCGAATCTTTTCTTCTAGAGTATCTTTTTCGGACAATTGTTGGAATCCCATATCTAAATAGAATATTTTTTTTAAAGTAAAGAAATAAAAACGCACTAAGATATAAAATTTGTGTATGATAAAAGGGATTGGAAGCATGGTGGAAAATGGGATTTGAATCGGATGGAATAGTTTATTAAAATTATAAATAAAAAAGTTGAGAAATGTCACGTAAAGAAGAAAAGGGAAGCATGAGATTATGGAAATCTAAAGTCCTACAGGGAGAAAAAAGAAATGATGTATTTGGTTAAGAGTCACATCGTTCACAAGCTTTCTTTTCTTTGATCCGATCCAAATATTAAAAAGGGTATCCAAATATTAAAAAGGGTATCCAAATAGGCTCCAATTGACATTAATTTGGTTAGAAAGTATATCCAAGTAGGCTCCCATTGACATTAATTTGGTTAGAAAGTATATCCAAGTAGGCTCCCATTGACATTAATTTGGTTAGAAAGTATATCCAAGTAGGCTCCCATTGACATTAATTTGGTTAGAAAGTACATCCAAGTAGGCTCCCATTGACATTAGTTTCGTCAAAAAGGATATCCAAGTAGACTCCAATTGTGTTGTTTCCTTAAAAAAAAGGTATCCAAATAGACTTCAACCTACGTGTTTTGGTTAAAAAGATATTCAAATAAGCTCCAATGGACATTCTTCCTATGAAAAGGGATAGAGTTTTTTAAATGCAAAATTGTTTAACGTTGCATTTAATGTTTTAATGGGAGTAAAAAGAAAAAAATATATATATAATAAATAACAAAATTGGTTGTCATATTTGTTTTATTTTTCTCTGTGCTAATTTAAATAATTTTTAGATAATTGATCTTTTTAATCTTATATTATTGATATTATGTATCGACACCAATTATTAAACATTGATCGAAAATTAGGTCTTAAAAATAAACCCTCAATGATAAATCACAAAAATATAGTTGTAGGTATATTAAAAGATATATATGTTATTTGGTTGACATCAACAATGCCCTAAATATATCACTGAGTTATAATTAATTGACATATATTGTAGCTATCGATTATATATAGTTTTTCATTAGTGCATTATTAATAGCATGCATTAATTTTTTTTTTTTTTGAAAGAACATTTTAGTTTTTATATGAAGTGGGTAAATGATGTAGGTGTATTGTACATTGATATACTTGATAGATCAATAGTATACTAAATCATGTATAATGTTTCCTGCTATGGGTTTGAATATAGGACCAAATGTTGGTGGGAGGCTCTTGAAAGAAGCCCATAACCCATCAACCTGGTGGGTTTTGTGGAGTTGGGTTCGTGGATCTAGCTGTTGGGGTGATGAGGGTTGTGGGCTGGTGGGTTTAGAGTGTTGGGGTGGTGGATGGACTACTACTACTTCAACCTCGCACCAACCACTCTCTCCTCGAGGCTTTTAAAAGCTTCTGTCCTCAAAACACATCCTTATCCGACCCCTCTTGGTCTATTTTCATATTCCCCTTCAAGACTTCAAAGGTACTTAATATTCATTTCGTCTTCTATCCTCACCTTGCTTCTTTTGACCGATGATTTTCTCACATTTTTTCTTATTTTCTTGTGAGGGAGAACACTCTCTAATGGTGGGGACAATATGGTGAGTGCTAGTTTGGTCGTCGTCCATGAAAGGTTAGTTGACGAACCATCTCACATGTCATATAGTCACCCAAGGTCAAGGGCACTGTCCCTTGTATGTGCCAGCTCCATCGACTACCTGCATGATCAATACCCACCCACCCTCACATGTCATATAGTCACCCAAGGTCAAGGGCACTGTCCCTTGTATGTGCCAGCTCCATCGACTACCTGCATGATCAATACCCACCCACCCATAAGACGAATTAGTCGTGTAGGATAATAAAAAAATATGTCAATTTGCATGTCCCTAACAAACTTCACGCCTAGCTTAATGGTACCATACCCATGTAGAAAGGGAAGTGGAAGCTCCATGGACACTATACTAGTTGCTATCGCTCTAGAGAGCCATCTTTATCATTTCTAGATGTTGTGGAGGTCTACTAGGTCATTAAGGGCGTCTAGGTTATTTAAATCTCATATCTCGTTTCCAAGACGTTTTGGTTTAGTCCCTGGAACTAAATCAATCTTTGGGTGCACAGAGGTCTAAACCTCTTATCGCTCATGATTCTAGGGTGTAAAATCTACTGGAAACGTACTGACCTATGTCAACATGTAAACCACTCTAACTGTAGCACCCTAAACTTAGCTTGGTTCTCTTGTGCATGCTTTGGTAAGGAGATTATCCTATCAATCACCTAGAGCATTGTATACATAATCTAATCTTGCATGCATGCTTATTAGCAAGATATCCTATTGATCACCTACTGAAATATTCAAGCAAACAAACCAGCAAACAGGCTAAATGAGGAGTCACAAGGAGCACACATGTCACACACGTCACCCCTTGTGCTCCACTAGCTCGAATGCATTTTCGCTGCTGCTGGTCGATGCATGTCTAGCCCTTATTCTTCGATTTCTTGCGTTTCCCCCATAATTTCTTAGTTTTTGCATTCCAAACTATTTTATTTGCATTTTCATATCTCTTAATTATTAACTAGAAACAATTTACTTCCTTTCTGGTGAAATGTAGATCTCATATTCAGTAATCCAAAAGTAAATTTTACATAATTTTTAGCTAACCACAAACCGTAATAAACCCATTGAAACTTTTAAAAAAATTCGTTCTTATGGAAACGTGAGGTATCTCGAAACTCACGATTTTTCCCTCAATTCTTGGTCAAGTTTCAATATGCAATTTAGGATGATCCTTTCCTAGATGAACTGACAATGATTAACGTTAGGTGTAACACGGTTGACAATATAATACATGATGTTATAAGATATGTTTATGATATGATATATGTATATTATGACACGATGCATGAAATGAATAACATGCGATAAGATGTGGCGACATGACGCACAACCCAATTTATGTATGGAAAGATATGATGAAAATGATATGATATAATATGAAAGAAAAAGGATTGTCTTGCATGATAATGAATGATAATGAATGTAAATGTTGAGAGAAATAAATGCATTTCATTAAATGTAGAGAAACATTATAAATACACCCAAAGTAGGATGAAACTAGAAAACTCACCGTTCTTGAGACTAGTGGACTCAACCTTTCAATGTAACTCAAATCTTGATTTCATCCTGGAAATTAGGTAAGAGGACATATTAAAACTTCAAAACCTAATTCCAACTAAATGTCTTAAATCAAATTTTAAAACTCTTACCTCTCAATCTTCCTTAATTTTTTGACGGATTTAGATGATTCAAGAGTTCAAATTGACATGTCTCAATTTTTTTTTTTTTTTTTTTTTTTTTTTTTTTTTTTTTTTTTTTTTTTTTTTTTTTTATGGCCAAAAGACTACTCTTCATGGTTATCTCATTTTCTAAACTTTCTTTTCTCTCTTCCTTAGTAATCTAAATCTACTTGAGGGCTCTTACAAAATCTTACAAAATTTTCCTGGTTGGAGCTCGAGTCTTACGACTATTCTTTGAAAATATATGATATAGTTGCAAGGCATTTAGTTATACAAGGACGAGGCAAGTTATGTTCTAAAATTGAGAGTCTACATAGGACCCGTTAGACTTGAGTCATATTTTGGTTCATTCTATCTTTAAGTATATGTTTCTTTTGGTGTCCATTTTTATTTATGGTCTAATGGTAACCTTCATTTTCACCTCTACTCTTACATGATTTTAAAAGAAAATTATTATTGACTTTTATTTATTATGCCTTAATTAATAGCGATTTGTGGCTCAAGTCTCTAAAAAAGCGAATTAGTGCAATTATCAAAGTCATTTAATTTCTTTTTCAATTAGTAACGATTCATGGCTCAAAACTAAAAAAAACTAATCGTTATCATACATAAATTTGATCTCGTTCTATAATTTAATTTAAAATTAGGCGTTGATGCGAAAGAAAGTCTTGCATTGTCCTCTTCTTTTATGTATCTTTTTAATTACCCAACTTATCGTTTGCTTTGTCCTAGACAACTTTTCTCTGTGTAAAATTATCTTCTTTTCATTTAATTAATGAATAATGGAGGTTTAAATATATGTTTTAAGTCACAATAATTTGTTAATCAATAAAGTAGCTTTAAATATATGTAATATTAGAGTGATATTGATGGCGTTAATATAACACATGCGGAAACAATTTGGATCTTAGACACTTTTAGAACATCAATTATAGTAAATAACTAGCATGTTCATAAGTATTAAAATTTGATGAGTTTTAACACCGTTTCGAACCACCACTAGTGTCTTCTCCACTATCCTCCGACCTTAGAACGGGATTGTGGAATCCGGTGAGTGACTAAACTTGGGAGGGATTTTGTATATATGAAGGGAGTGTTTGTGAGAGGTTTTTCTCAAGGTTTTTCACCAACAATAAGAACTTTCATGTATTATGATCACTCTATTTATAGAGTCATGTTTGCATATTCATACAAATTTGAGATCACCAAATTTTGACACTCAAAATTCCACTCAAATGTTTGGGATTATGTGACAAGCATGCATGTTTGAGTTAACCAAATTTTGACGCTCAAAATTCTACTCATGGGGGTTTATTTGGCAAGCATGCGAGTTTGGTTAAACCAAATTTTTACCCCTCAAAATTTCACTAACATGGATTTTTCCCAACAACAATTAATTTGAATTATTAATTTCAAATTAAAGTAATATTAAATGATTAATTAAACTATTTAATTAATATTTAATATTAATTCAAATAACAATCCCAATTAATTCCGACACATATTTGATTAAGATATTAAATCTTATTTAAATATCTTAGATTCTCTCTTTTTGTTTCATTCGTAAATAAAACAAAAATGCGGTTAAATATATCTTATATATGTAGCACATTCTCCCTAATTTGAATTCGAACACTTCGAACTCACTCGTCACACTATTCTATGGTTTAGTCCGATATGAGCTAGCAGAGGGACCTAATGGACCAATAGATCATGGGCTCCAACGATCCAAGATTAACCGGTTAAGCTCATTAACCAACCTTCGTTAACTACTAGGACATTCCACTATAGCCTAGTAGTTGCACTCCCCTCACTATAGATATATTTTTGTCCATTTGATATAACCATGATTTGTAAGTCGATCCTTCACAGGTTGTTCGTCACTAGAGCTGGGTCAATTTACTGTTTTATCCTTGAAGTTACTTCTTGTTTCTTATGTCTCACTGATCCTCTAATAAACAATTGGTTTGTGGTCAAATCAGTAAACCGGATCCCTCTCAGGCTAATGAGAGGGTGGGGCCCCTTGTTCAAGACCTGGAGTCAGTACTTAAGGGAAATACCTCTCTTCTATCCCTAAAAGTGGGTAGGAGTGAATTCCATCTTGCACCCCACGTCCCCAGCCATTTACCCAGTCTTACCCCTGAAATGGGAGACCTATTGAGTCGGCGAACTTGAGCCACTCTCACCCATGCAAATCTAAGAATAATTCCGAATAAACAGGAGTTCATGGTTAGCTCACGATTAAGATTGAGTTACCTAGGTCATCGAATGAAAGAAAAATCAGTCTAAACAGTAAACGACATTATAAAGTGAGAGTGATTTTCTTCATGGTCCGATCTTATGCAATACTCATTGCATAGGACGCCCCCAGTCACATGTCTCCACATGTACAATTTTAGTGATTACATTGTTTATATCATATACAAAAGTGGGCCGCATCCATAGTGTCCAAAGAATAAGGTACTCAGTCTTATCCTTATACTATAGATCATTTTGACTATATACTTGAACTTGATCAACTCTTATGTCTCTACATATAGTTCAAGTAATCATACTATAGCCAAAGTGTTCTTAGTTTATTAGATTTAGATTAATGATCGTAAAGTTCACTTTATTCAATAACAATCTAAATTTATTGAAAATAGAATATATTTTTGTTTACAAATTATGAGTTTTAGGACATAAAACCCAATAATTGACATGTGCCGAAATATCATAGGAATGATGGAAAATATATATATTTCCCTCTTATTTCCTAAAGAATAGAATTTCAAATTTAATTTATACATGATAATCTTTTTCCTATAACTTTGAAGAAGAATAATTTTGCATAATACATTTTCAATTTATTTTAAATGTAATAGAGCTAAAATAATTATAAATTAGTTTTTAATTGAGTTCAACGGTAAAAGTTATAAATTTATCGGGTATGAATTGAATTGTTGCTTAAAAATATAATGGGATATTTATGTGATAAGAGTTGTCCAACACCCTGAAACTTCTATAAATATGCACTTTATATTCAATATTGTTCTTCAATGCATTCAAATTTCAACAATTAAGAGTTTAAACACTTTTAAATGCAAACGCCCTGTCGCAAAATATCATCCGTGCATATCGATACACCACTTCCTTTCACTCACATCTGATGCATTGGTAGATTAATCTTAGTATTCATGAATTATACCATAATCATAATTACATTTACTTTTGTCTTTCTTTTCAATTTCAGAGTATAGATGTTGAGATGGAGGAACAAGCTAAAAGGTTGAAAGTAGAAGTGAAAAAGATGCTAATTATTTCTATTAGAAATCTTTTGGAGAAGTTAAGTTTGGTTGATTCAATCCAACGGTTAGGTGTATTTTATCATTTTAAAAATGAGATTGATCCAGTCTTAAAAAAAATATATGCAAATTATAGAAACTTCACAACAAGGTTATAAAATTCCAACGGTTAGGAGGATCTTCACACTGTCTCTCTTCTATTTCGACTGCTTAGACAACAAGGTTATAAAATTCCATGCGGTAAGTTTATTCATATATAACTTTTAAACTATTGTTTTATAATCATTTGGAATCCGTAAGATAAAAAAATTATATATCGGGACTTTGAAAGCTATTGTAGTTCAACAAAGTTGTTTATGAAGCAAATGTTAAATAACTAATAATGGTTGCTTCTGTGCACATAAATTTGGAGCAGACATATTCACAAAATTTGTAGAAAGTAATGGAAAGTTCAAAAAATCACTAACGGAGGATACAAGAGGAGTATTAAGTCTATATGAAGCGGCACATATGAAGATGCATGGAGAAGATCTCCTTGATGAAGCACTTGATTTTAGTGTCAAATATGTAAGAGATGATACAACTAACTCAAACCCCAAATTTGCAAATGAAGTTCAAAGAGCAGTGAAATGGCCACTAAGAAAAATCCTTCCAAGATTAAAAGCTAGAGTACATAACATTCGCTTTTTTATCTATGATAAACTTAGTGAATTGCAGGTGGGATAGAAGCACGGTTAACGTGCTCCCAAAATACATGAAACATTTTTATATAGCAATGTTAGATGTTTTCAAAGAATTAAGCAAAGAAATAGGCAATGATGAAAGTTCACTCCGAGTCGTATAGCAAGAGAAGGAGTAAACTTTCTTTTTCTCCTTCCATCTTTTCTCCCTCCTTTTTATACATGTATATAAGAGTTCTCATTTTCATTTATTTTTAGAGATAAAAAAGCTAGCTCAATCGTACTTTGAATAAGCTAAATGGTTGAACAAAAAATACAAACCAAATTTTAATGAGTACATGGAATTGGTACTATATAAAGGGTACACCTTCATTATTAACATTTCATTTCTTGGCATGGGTGACATAGTAACAAACGAAGTACTTGAAGGGTTTTCTAGAAGACCTAAAATTGTTAAAGCCTCAGCTGTCAATGTCGACTCATGGACGACGTCGTTTCCCACGAAGTATGTATTGTTTACTATCCTTTAAAAGCAACACAAACAAAGTTAAATTTTTTAAAAGTAAAGTAATGTTCTTTTTAATTTGAACAAGAAAGTGAGCATGTTACTTCTGCAGTTGAATGTTACATTTGAATGTTACATGAAGCAATATAGTTGTTTAGAGGAAGAAGTTTGTGTTGAACTTTATAAGCAAGGGGTTGATGCATGGAAGGACATAAATGAAGCATGTCTTTGTTCCAATACCTATTCTAATACGTGTAGTGAATCTTTCTAGAGTTATAAACGTGCTTTAATTTAGAGAATGGATATACGAATAGAAGTGGTAGAACAAAACTTCTTATGGAATCTCTTCTTGTCAACTCAATACTTTGTTGAATATATTTAGCAACAAGAAAGTGGATAAAACTAGGGTTTGTCAAATATAAAATTTACCTTATTCAATTGCTTTTGTACATTTAGTTTACATCATTCTTCTATAGTTCTAGATTCTTTAATTTATATATTTTTATTAATGTTGTATTAGATTTAGCATTAAATCAAAATAGTGAAATATTGTAACACTTGGGCTTCCAAGTAAAATAATAAATAAATAAATATTAAAAAAATTATATTTTGGTTTAATAAAACAACCATTTTTCAAATTTCTCTCCACTAACCTCTAATTCCTCCCTCAATTATCTCTCCTTAATCAGTGTCTTAAGTTAATTTACTTGGAGAGAGAAAAATGAAATTGTACTTTAACTAGTGAAGCATATTTAGAAGATTTACTGGAAGAGATAGATGTCTTTAAATTTTACCCAATTATTACCATTATTTAGGTTTGAATTAGAAATTAAATGAGATGCTTAAATCAATAGATTAAAAATAGAGTGATTGCCAAAGATAAATAAAATGAAATGGGTCGAGAATAACGTAAACAGAATTAGAATTCAAAAAACAGAGAGAACCGTGAATAGAATTAGAAGAAAAAATAAATAAATGTAAACAGAATAAAAAACAAAGAGAGATAGAATTAGAAGAAAAAATAAACACAGGTAAACAGAATAAAAGACCGAGCATATCTGTTAATAGAATTAGAAAAAAATGAAAAATAGAGTAAGAAGGGGCAATCTGATATAGTGTTGACATTCGTTTATAATTTAAGTTTTACTATTAAACACCGTATACACAAACCTCGAAAACATGAAACTTGATTTTTATAAGTGAGAACAAATTCGAAAGATAAAAGCAAGTTAATTTGGAGCTGGATAGAACTTTGGCTAAGGCCAACCAAGTAAGTGGTCATACTATCGGCATAGTTAGAAATTGATGTATGATGACACGTGCTCTGTTGTTTTGCACGTATCATATCCTTGATATGTCTGAAATGTTTATGCAATGATGTGATGCGTTTGACGATATGTTTGAGATACAAGTGAATGATATATATATATATGTTATGATATGATATATATTATGGTACAATGCGTTTGACGATATGTTTGAGATTTGATATGTGAATGATATATATGTTATGATATGATATGTGAATGATATGATATATGTTATGATACGATATGTTTGACGATATATTTGAGATATGATACATGAATATATATAAATATGACTATGATATGTTGTGTGGATATGATATATGTTATCGTATGATACATTTGACAATACGACGCATATTGTGATATGCTTATGACATGATACACGGGACATGATAAGATGTATGATATGCGTGACATGCAATAAGATGTTTTAACATGATATACAACTCGAAATTACATGAAAAAAGTTGTGATAATGATATGATACGAAGGAAAACACTAAAGGGGTTGTCATACATGATAATGAAAAAAGAAAAATGTTGGGATCTCATGCATCATTGTGTATACATCCATAGGGGAATACCCTTTTTTATGATGGTACGAATGCGTACTTTACGAGATAGGAAAACGATCATTATGATTATCATAATGTTGCGACGACCAAACAGGAAAACGATCATTATGTTTGTCATAATGCTGCGATGGTCATGCAAGAAAACAATCATTATGTTGAGACCACCAATTCCATAAGAGAATGGTGAGTGATAAAGCCCAACGAATTTGATAGTTATGCTACGTGCCGTTTAGATTGATTGGTAAATCTATTGATTAGGTTCTGTCTAAATTAGAGTTGGACCAATATTTCTAGTAACGGTTAAGAAAAATGTTAGTAAAGGACTTTCAATTGAAACTAAATTGTTTTGTTTTCTGAAATACGGTTGGATGTGTATGCTATTATATGGATGTTGTTGTTTGTTGTTATGCCTATTGATTATGAAAATAATTATTTTGGGTCCACAATTGTGCATGTTACAATTTTTGAATGAAATAAATGTGGTAAGTCGTGTGTTTCGAGTAACCAACCATTATTGGTCACTAAGGAGTGATTGGTGAAAAATATTTTAGGTGAGTAGATTAGACATGGTGTATTAGGTAATCAATCACTGAGATACCTTGATCTTAATTTCGATTGATGAACTATATGTGACGAGTATCAACCCAGAGTCTTACTTAATATTTTCTTACTCAGCCTATTTTTTAAAAATCATTTTTCACAAAATTGTAGCAAGGGAGTTAAGAGCCGGGGAGTTAAGAGTAGGATGGAAAGAAGGGGGGAGGAGAGAGACAACTTAGAGTTTTATGTCTTAATTTATTATTTATAGTTAACTAATTTTATTATTTTATGTTTTTTTCGAACATCCTTAATTTATGGAAACTCGAAAATTTTATAATGGTGCCGTACTCTTTAATTACCTTATTGTGAAATTATTTGGTTAAATTGCATATTTTTAAATTATATAGAAAGGAGTACTGAGAATGTTTTCTTATTATAAATTATCTTGAACATGTTTGCATGCATTTTAAATTATAATTTTTTGTTGTTAAGTGAAAACTCCAATCGATGCATTTGAGGAAAGTCGGTCGTTACATATACCAATCCTTTAAGAGTCACGAATTTCAGTCTTATACGTCACTTTATGTCAATTGGAGGTCATTTGTATCATGGACGGAAGGAAAGTTATCATAGTGGCATTTCATGCAATCTTGTCATATCACAATATGCATGTATTAAAATGTATCGAGTGTAGAAAGGGGCAAACCTGCAAATTGGTCGTCGATGGACTAGAGACTGCACAGTTAGTTAGCCCTAGTACAAGGACTCCTATTGAGTGTAGAAATGCGGGAAACCATAAACTGATCCTAGATAGACTTGGGACTACACGTGTAAGTGTCAAGATGAGAACTCCTATTGAGTGTAGAAAGGGTTAAGGGTGGCACCTCGACTTCTTAAATCGGTCGTTAAAGAGATTGGAGACTACACATGTAGGCTTTGGGTGAATACTCATGTTGAGTGTAGAAATAGGCAAACCCATAAATCGATCTTGGAAGAGATTAGAGACTACACGGGTAGGTGGTGTAGGGTGAATACTTCTATTAAGTGTAAAGACAGGTCAAGGTCGATGCTATGACTCTAAAAATCGGTATCAGAAGAGACTAGAGATTACATGGTTGACAAGGAGAGTGCCTCTATTAAGTGTCAAAACAGGTCGAGGCTGACACTGCAATGTTGTACACTAGTCATAAAAATGGATTTGGGATTGCACGTGTAGAAGATTCATGATACTTTCCCCTAGTGAATGTATCCCAAGCCCAATAGAGGTTGTTACATGTAAGAGAAGTTTCTAGAACCTAGGAAAAAACCTACGGAGAACCGCTAGAAATTGGATACGATGAAAGCGTACAATAGAATAGATTGCTTAATGAATATTTTTATACTCACCCCATTCTCCTTCTTTCTTTTCGATATTCACAGGATGCAGGTCGAGGTGGGAGAGCATTCGAGAAATGTGCAGTTATAGAGAGGATTCTTTCGGAGTGTTGGTCCATCTTATATTTGAGTCTTTTGTATTAAATTTTGTAACTATATCCCAAACCCATTTTTCCGTTTGTACTAAATTTGAATAGCATCATTTTGTAAATATATTTCATTTTGTATTTTATTTTTGTATTGTTCGGCTCTAGTTTGATTTTAATCTTATCGCATTTTCTTATTTTTCTTTTATTTATTTTGGTCCTTGTTTATTAGTTATCATTCGGGTTTCGAATCCTCGAAAACTAGGTCATGACATATTTCGATCCAAGTTAACTTTGACTTCCTTCATAAGCCTGGTGCGAAACTCCTCCAAGAACAACATAATAATAATATATATATATTAAAAAAAAAAACTAATTTCAAAGAAAACATCAGTATCTGAGATAAAACGGAAACTAAGAATTGCAAAATCCATACCTTACGTTCTTCCTTGATTTTTGACAAAGTTAAGTGAGTCAAAAGTCTAGAAATGAATGATTCAAAGAACTTCTAAATTCTTACTCCAAATGTCGGATTTCGACTTTCCCTTTGTAGCTCTCTCTTCCAAAATCCTAAATCACAATTCTTCCTTTTTTTTCTCTCTTTTTTCTCTTTCTTAAACTCTTATTAGAGTTCTTACCTATCCCTAGTTAGAAAAGTTGGGTCAAAATGAGAAATTAATTTATAGCTAGAATTGGGTATTGCAAATTCATGCTTGTGTGAGATATAAAAGACATGAGGTCCCTCGTTAAGAATAATGGTTTGATAAGATGATGCACATAGTACTTCTGATATGAACCAAAAGACATCAATCATACAATATACTCCAACGAAGATGTGAAGAAAAGGTTGTCAAAATTATCAAAAGATGTTTCAATTCATGCCACATCGAAAAAGAATGAAGTTTGATTGATATACATTTTGGGTGAGTTACAATTTAAAGTAATTTAGAGTTACTGTATTTTAAGACATTTTATTTACTTTAGGTTACATTTACATAAATGGCTAATTATGACCATAAAGTATGAAAGTTACAACTTTTGTAATACCTTTAATAGTTTCATTTTTTAGGCTAAGCCAAATATGTTGTATTTGTAAGCAGACTTGGAAAATATATATAAAAGGAACATTTATGCTTTCTTTACCCAATGGCTAAGTTTATTTGCAATTCTATGTAGTTTAGGTTGCATGTAGAATCATTCAAGCTCAACATGATCAATCTTGCTTGTGGAGTGATTCGAATCTCAAACAAGTATTTGAGATATTTGATCAACAAGAATCATTTCAAGCTAGACATGATCGATCTTACTTGTAGAGTGATTCAAATCTCAAACAATGTTCTTGCCTTGAGATATTCGATCAACAAGATAATCCGAATCTTACTTTTCTTGTAGTGATTCCTTATCCTATCAACTTCCTTACTTATAATGACATAAATTCTCTATAATACTTACATACATATTTGTGATATTTCATTCATGTTTACATTTATTGTACACCATGGTATCTCACACGAAATAACGTGATCATATTAACATAGCAAACTTGAATCAACAATCATAGCAATTTCTTAGATTATCATACCATTAATAATAACACTTGAATAGACCACAATTAACGTGCCATTCATGCATCAATCAATTCACTGAAATTAACCCATATGCGTCATAACAGTAAATTCATTTACAGTTTCGAACTTAACTTGGTGCTCTTAAATTTGCTTTAATGGATTGTTTCTTGATTCAACTTAGAGTCTATCTCCGAGCCAACCACACTTAATTGTTCACATTCTAGGTATGGCCAAGGAAATAAGTTCTAATGACCTAAATCTTTGGTTCCATAAATTTGAAGTCCCATAATGCTATGTGTGTTTGCATGTTTCCAACTTTATAACGAGACTACTTATAAGGTAATACCCTTACCTTTTTCTTTTAATTTGTTGTAGTTAATGGTAATGGCAAAGGTCTACTAGCAGTGTCATAAGGTCAATGTTTTTATATATTATATTATATCATGTTATAATTTTTGTTGACCATTATTCCCTCTTACATTTCTACTCAAATAGGTAATACATTTTAGGCTCCACAAAATTTATTGCCAATATAGATATTCAACCAGACACAGGATTCATAAGAAGAGATTCGATAATAAATTTTGTTTTACCTTTTGAATGTGTATATCCATCCTCATCCGAATAAACCACGTTCATAAATCTTGAAAAATTTATTGCCCGCATTAAAATAGGCATTGGAACAGCAATTGGATGAAGGCATGCTTCATTTACGTCCTTCCATGCATCAACCATTTGCTTATGAAGTTCAACACAAGCTTCTTCCTCTGAACAACCATATTGCTCCATGTAACATTCAACCGCAGAAGTAATATGTTCCCTTTCTTGCTCAAACTGAAAAAGAAAAACACATAAGTAAATGTAGTTTACTTTTAAAAAGTTAACGATGTTTGTGTTGCTTTTGATGGATGATAAACCTTGTGGGAAGCAATGTCGTCCAAGAATCTACAAATAATTGTTGAGGCTTTGATAATTTTAGGTCTTCTAGAAACCCATTCAAGTACCTCATTTGTTACCATGTCGCCCATGCCGAGTAGTGAAATGCTTGTAAGCAAGGAATAAGCTGTGGTTTTTAATGACAATTCCATGTACTCCTTGAAAGTTGGTTTGTAATTTTTGTTTAACCATTTCGCTTCTTCAAAGTAGGATTCAGCTAGTTTTTTCATCTGTTCAAATCAATAAAAATGATCGTATATACATTAATAAAAAAAAAAAGGAGATGAAGATACAGAGGGAGACAAAGAAAATTTACTTCTTCTTTCGCAACATGAATGTGGAGTGAACTTTCGTCCTTGTCTACTTCTTTACTAATTTTTTTATAAAGATCTAACATTGCTATATAAAAAGGTTTCATGTACTCCGGAAGTACATTGACCAAGCTTCTATCCCACCTGTAAAATATAATGACATCATTATTCATAAAATCTTCAACTTATTTTGTATATTAATTATTTCCATATAAAAATTTTGAAAGATGAGAAGGGTGGATTTTGTTTCAATATTTATTTTTCATTTCTTAAAGATAATATTACTTTACTAAAAAAAAATTAATCTAGATGAGAAAATAGTATTAAAGCTAAAATCTTCATTGATTTAGAGGAATTTAAGTGACCTTCGAATTGTCGGAGTGAGGACTTGAAGTTCTTCAAATGTTCCATAGGCATCATATGTATCATCTAAAATTGAAGTAATTGCGATTATTTTAGTTAAAATTTTTCTTCCAACATTGAACTGAGGTTCAAAGTAGACTCCCAACGTCCATAAGTAGCATTCAACAAGCATAAGGAAAATTGGTTTGGACTTTTAAATCCTTCCACCACCTATACAATATGCAAATATAATTAGTGGAGAAAAAACATTTATTTTTTAAAAAAAATGTTCAAATCTATCATCACCTATATAGTAGGTAAGCCATTCTAATTTAGGTATGCGTAAAAGAGCTAATACACTAACGAATTCAAAGGCTTTGATCTGATATATCAAACAAGTGGAAAATCAATATTAACTAGAGAGGAAATGCCTACACATGAGTTCAAGTCATGCATTAAATTCATTTTAAATCAACAATAAACCCAAAAACTTAATCTAATATATTATAGTAAATTTAATGATACCAATAGAGTATATAAAGTAAGAAAAAAATAAGTTATATGAAATGGTATAAACATATATAAACCTGATG
The DNA here is from genome assembly GCF_002738345.1 of Cucurbita maxima. NCBI lineage: Eukaryota > Viridiplantae > Streptophyta > Magnoliopsida > Cucurbitales > Cucurbitaceae > Cucurbita > Cucurbita maxima. The sequence continues at coordinate 4,717,816 of NW_019272024.1, read as the reverse complement.
ACTTCTATCAACTCCTTTTGATGAAGTCTCTGTAATAGGTTGAAATCCAATTTTGAGAAAGTAAGCAAAGTTTTAGAATGTGAAGGATCTTCTTGATATATCGATATGTACTCTCTTGCCTTCATTCTTGGAATGGCTTTTCTTAGAGGATATTTTAAGGCGCTCTTAACTTCAGCGACAAAAATTGAGCTTGAGTTGGATATAATATTTTTTAGATGTTTGACACTAAAATCGAGAGCTTCCTCAAGAACATCTTCTCCATGTATCCTCATATGTGCCGCTTCATATAGATTTAAAATTCCTCTTACATCTTCCGCAAGTGATTCTTTGAATTTTCCATTACTTTCTACAAATTTCGTAAATATGTCTGCTTCAAATTCATGTACACAAAACAACTGTTAGCTCTTAAAACTATGAAAATATTAATTTTCTTTAGTTGCAATAACTTTTAATTTCTCAAAAAAAGAGTTAAGATTTGAATAAACTTACCGCAAGGAATTTTATAACCTTGTTGTCTAAGGAGTCGAAATAGAAGAGAGATCGTATAAAGATCATCACTGCCATCAATATTTGTGAACTCTCTATAATTCACATATATTTGTTCTAAGATTTGATGAATCTCGTTCTCAAAATGATAAGATACATTTAACCCCTGAATTGAATCAACCAGATTTAGTATCTTGAGAGGATTTCTATTACAAATCAATAACATCTTTTTCAATTTGACTTTCAACTCTTTAGCTTGTTCCTCCATTTCACCATCTATTTTCTGAAATTTACAAGACAAAAAGTTGAGAAAGTTCAATGATAAAACTAACGGTTTAATATAATGAACAAATAAGTATGATTATATTATAATTCATGAACATAGACGACTAATTTACCATTGCTTCGGATGATAATGAAAGGAAATGGTCCTTCCATATGCTTGGGTGAAAGTTTGCAATAGGACGTTTGACTTTAGGAATGTTTGGGCTCTTCATAGATGAAGCAGAAACAGGAGAAGTTTGATGAGACATTTCCTACCGGTTCGTGCTAGAAGAAGAGGTAGAAAAATTAGAGTACTTCACTACCAAATGAGTTCCAATTTATCCGTTAACCATATAACCTAAATATTTATAGAAAGTTTTTGGATTACAATTGTTATGGATTCACATAATCAAACCAACTCTAAAAAGAAAAAAATAAAAATTAATTAATTTAATTTAATGCTAGCCACAAACTTGTGAGTGGATGTAAGAACATTTAAGCTCACTCAACTTTTAACATAGGACAAGATGGAAGATGACCATTCCTCCATGACCTAATCATATTGTCTCCGATATATATATAAATATAAATATGTTGGACCCGTCTAATTCTATTATTGTGTACCTAACTTGTTACATTTAAAATTATAACATAATTTTTATTTTTTATTATTTATATTTCAAGAATTTTATTGAAACATTAAATAAATTAAGAAATATATTTTTTAAAATTAATTACTAACCGTTTTTATCCTAAAATAATAGTTAAGATTATTTTGATTTTTTTATTATTATAATTTTTTTTTAGGATATTAATAATTTTTTTTTATTAAAAACAATTTCCATAATTTCATATACCATTATAATCTAAGAAAGTACCCTGCTAGAAAATTCAAATTACAAAAATGAATGTGATACAAAAATAATAATAATAATAATATACAATACTTTTTATTACCCGATCATATTAGGACATTTTATTAGGGTTTAATTAAAATTCAGTATAAATAGATTTTTTTTTTTGAATGAACTAAAATCATTATAACTTTAGTTTTTATTTTATTATCTCATCAATTTTTTTTTTTTTAAATATTTCACAATTTTGAATTCAAGTTAAATCTAGAATAACATTAATGAAAATCTATAAATTAAAAAAAACTAAAACATAAATCATTTTTTTTTTTACCAAATCATATCGTTTATATTTTCTATGTTTAACAAAATCATATTTTCTTTTACCAACACCTTTTCAAATCTATTTTTCTAAAGAATTATTAGAAGTCTTACTTTGAATTAGAAAAATTTCAAAAGTAAATGAGTAAATTGTTGTAAAGTATAATGTGATAAGTTAAAAGAAAATGTTATTATATTAATATATTAACACTCTCTCACACTTTAAGCTTGAAACTTTGGGTAAGGTAAAACAAATGTAAATTAAATTAATTGGTGAGGAACCGGACACTATGTCATGATAAGAAAGAAAGATACGAGTTGCATCACAAGTTTGTCTTGATTAAAAATTATGAGGAATTCATGTATTTTTATGTCATATGCATCGGGATACTTCCCAATTATGATATTTATGTACGAAATGATATTATGCGGGGTCCTTTTCCTTCGTAGCTTCAACCTCGCCGTGTTGCATCAAAACACATCCTAGTCCTTTTTTAGATGCATCGCTGTAGATCACGTACCTTTCTGAACTCTCGGGTACCATGAGTATTGGGGCGGTCACAACCTCTGTTTTAGGTCCTGGAGGCTTGCCTCACGAGCATCATTCTACGTAAAAAGTATACATTTTCTCGTTAGTTGTGTTAAAGGCGAGACTATTTTAGCGAAGTCCTGTATGAACCTCGATAGTATCCCACCAATCCTAGGAAACTCCGTACTTCTATAACCGTAATTGGACGTTCCCACTTTGTGACTGCTTCGACCTTGGTGGGATCTACAAATATTCCATTCTTCGACACCATGTGTCCTAAGAATGAGACTTGTCGCAACCAAAATTCACACTCGGAGAACTTGGCATACAACTTGTTATATCTCAGAGTGGTTAGAACTTTTCGGAGGTGTTTCTGGTGTTCTAGGTCTGTTTTCGAGTATAATAAGATATCATTAGTAAACACGATAACAAACGTGTCCACATAGTCCTTGAATACTCAATTCATTAATTCCATAAACACAGCTAGGACATTGGTGAGGCCAAATGACATCACTACGAACTCGTAGTGGTCGTACCTTGTCCTAAATGTTGTTTTTGGTACGTCTTTTTCTTTAATTTTGATTTAGAGGTAACCTGATCGAAGGTTTATCTTGGAGAATATCGTTGCCTCTTTGAATTTTTCGAATAGGTCTTCTATACGAGACAGAGGGTATTTGTTCTTTATGGTTATCTTATTTAGCTCTCTATAATCTATGCACAAACGCATCGATCCGTCCTTATTTTTCACAAACAACACCGATGCACCCCAAGAGGATACCCTAGGTCAAATGAAACTTTTGTTTAGTAGGTCTTGTAACTGCGCCTTGAGTTCTTTCAACTCCGCTGGCACAATATAGTAGGGTGATTTGGAAATAGACCCTGATATGAACCACGACCAAAGAATTTCCATACCTGAAGGTCCAATTACAAGGACGAGAGCTAAGAAGCTACAACAAGCCTTATACAGTTATATTCAAGCTATGGTGAGCTCATCAAAGGAAATTCTAGAAGACGCTGGAGACCTCCCTTATATGTTGTGCAAAGTTGAGCTTCAAGAAAGAGATGAATTAAATGCACTTTAAGTTGCATTTAATGAACTCCGCTGAATTTATGAAACTAGTCCAAGGATGAGTCAATAAGCACATTCTATTAATTGCATTATTTAATTATAGTTTAAATATTTGTTTGTCATATTTAAGCTAGTTTAATGTTATATTGTAACCCACATAGGTTACTATATTCCACCACTAACTAGCCATTTTAATATGGAGGTTATGGGTATTTTTCATTTACTAGCCCATTTAATTTGGGAGTTATATATCACATAGGTTAAGGTTGTAAGGGCTATATAAAGCTTCTTTTCTTTGATTAGACATCAGATTTTGGAATTAAGAATAGAATTTCTATTTTAGCTTTGTTGAGAGCTAAACTTTCTTTGCAAATTCTTGTGTTTAGAACTTGCATGTAGAGTCATTCAAGTGTTATTGATCAAACCTCTTGTGGAGTGATTCGAATCACGAGTTTAGAAACGAGTTTTCTTTACTCGTGATCTTGATCATCAAGGTAATCCGTTCCATACTTTCCCTTGGGTTGATTTTCCATATCATTTGGTATCAGAGCTTCAGGCTCAAGATCGGATATATGTTTCATTGTGCTTATCTCTTTTAATTCTCTTATAATTTTTTTTTCTCAGTTTGTGTAGAATGTTCATGTTCTATCACAAAAATATATAACAAAAAAAAAAAAAAAAAATCTTAAGTTCTTTAAAGTGTTAGATCTGGATCTTATCAACACTTTGTTCTTCTTTAAGATCTAAATCAATTTTCTTGTTGGTAAATTGATTATATTTTGCCAATCAGAAGAAAAAAAAAAAAAAAAACCATTGAAGAAAGCATATTGATGTTAAATGTCTTTCTTTTTTTCCTCTTGATTATTATATGTAACTTTCATATGTTACTACGTCTAAATTAGTCCTTAATCATTTTCTTTCTTTAATTAGTTTCTTTGTCGTTATTCGGATTGCTCCTTCAATACCCTTGTGTATGTGTTAAGTGTGCTGTCTATTCACTTTGAATTGCACTTAGCTCTATAACATAGCTTGTCTCACATCCCAATTGGTTTTTTGGAGTGTGATTTGTGTGTGCTCAATTGTGAGGGTGAGGAGTTTGTAAGGGAGTGACATTGATTCGAGTGTTGAGTTCTAAACACGAGTGAACTACATTTACGAGTGAATCACGTGAGGGAGCGCTTGTGAGGTCCTTTTTTTTTTTCTTTTACCTTTCTTTTGTAGCATGGAAAATCCAGAGGACAATACTGACATTACTGATGCACGATTGAGAGAAGCCCAACAACGAACCATGGAAAGACTAATTCGAGGAATAGAAGAGTTGACTGATCGAATAGGCAGATTGGAGATTCAAAATCAAGCTCGACAGAGGATTCCACTACCTACGCCCTCAACCGATACATATGAGGGCGACAATTCTGATCACCACGAGGATAATCCACATGTGGTTGGTCATGGCTTGATGCGAGGGAGAGACCATGGAAGAAGGTATCATAATTTACAACAACGAGTTCCTTATAATGATAGAATTGATCGTAACGTGGGGAGCATCAAATTAAAACTTCCCAAGTTTTATGGAAAAACTGATCCAGAGGAGTACCTTCAATGGGAGAAAACGGTGGAGTCGGTGTTCAACTGTCATAATTTTAGTGATGAAAAGAAGGTACTGTTATGCATTGCTCAATTCAAACAATATGCTCAAATTTGGTGGGATAAAGTGATGTCAAGTAGGAGAAGAAATCTTGAAGCACCAATTGATTCATGGGTGGAGTTCAAAGAGTCCATGAGGAAGCGTTTTGTTCCACAATTTTTTCACCGGGACATGGCGCAAAAGCTTCAAGGATTGAAACAAGGACGCAAATCTGTGGAGGATTATTACAAGGAGATGGATACATTGATGGATCGACTTGAACTCGATGAGGACATGGAGGCTCTCATGGCGCGGTTTCTTAATGGGTTAAACACAGAGATTGCGGACAAGACTGATTTACAGCCTTATTCTAATATTGAGGAGTTGTTGCACATTGCAATTAAGATCGAGAGGCAAATCCAACGAAGGTCTCAACGGTATTCTTCTAAAACTTTTCCCAATTCTACTTCTACATGGAAAAGGGATAGTAAGAATATTGATTATAAGCATAGAAATCAAGAGATTAATGAGAAGCCTCAAGCTAAATTTGAGAAAGGGGAGAGTTCTAAAACAGGGAAAGAAAAAGTAGAAAAGTCTAATGTTCGAAATAGAGATTTAAAGTGTTGGAGATGTCAAGGGGTAGGACACTATAGTAGAGATTGCCCAAATGCAAGAATTATGACCATCAAGGAGGGAGAAATTGTTACGGATGACGAGGCACATGACGACATAAATGAGGAAACTTATGAGAGTGAGGAGTTTAGTGAAGAGGACCCTACACATATATCTTTGGTTACTCGACGAGCTCTAAACACCCACATTAAGGAGGACGGCCTAGACCAAAGGGAGAACTTGTTTCAAACTCGGTGTCTTGTTCAATCTGTACCTTGTAGTGTTGTAATTGATAGCGGTAGTTGCACCAATGTTGTGAGTTCCATTCTGGTTAAAAGACTTAATTTAAAGACACAACCACATCCAAGACCCTACAAGCTTCAATGGTTGAATGATTGTGGGGAAGTACGGGTAACTCAACAAACTCTTATTCCTTTTACTATTGGAAAATATGTTGATGATGTTTTATGTGATGTTGTATCCATGCATGTTGGAGATTTACTACTGGGGAGGCCTTGGCAATTTGATCGTCGGGTAATGTATGATGGGTATGCAAATCGATACTCTTTTACTCACAACGGTAGAAAAACTACTCTTATTCCATTGTCTCCAAAAGATGTATTTATTGATCATTGCAAACTTGAAAAGAAAAGGCAAGAGGCTGATGCAAAAACAGAGATTGAAAAAGAATCAAGTGAAAAAAAGAGCTTGAGGGAAAAGCAAGAGAGTAACACTCAGCCTAGAGAAAAAAAAGAGAGAAAAGCCAAATCAGTAAGCTTGTATGTTAGATCAAGTGAGGCTAGGAATGTTTTGATCTCTAACCAGACTATTCTTGTACTTATGTGCAAGGGATCTTGTTACTTTACTAACATGCTTAACCCTTCTTTGCCTAGTGATTTTGTTGTGCTTTTGCAAGAGTTTGAAGATTTATTTTTCGAGGAGAAGCCTAGTAGTTTGCCACCACTTAGAGGGATTGAACACAAGATTGACTTCATTCCTGGCGCGCCCATTCCAAACCGACCAGCTTATAGGACTAATCCAAAGGAGGCTGAAGAGATACAAAGGCAAGTAAGTGAACTCCTTGCTAAAGGGTATGTACGTGAAAGTTTGAGTCCTTGTTCTGTTCCAGTTATTCTTGTACCTAAGAAAGATGGTTCTTGGCGTATGTGTGTTGATTGTAGGGCTATAAACAAGATAACTATAAAGTATAGGCATCCAATTCCCAGATTAGATGATATGCTTGATGAATTGCATGGATGTAGTCTTTTTACTAAGATTGATTTAAAATCGGGTTATCATCAAATTCGCATGCATATTGGGGATGAGTGGAAAACAGCTTTTAAAACCAAGTATGGTCTTTATGAATGGTTGGTTATGCCTTTTGGATTAACTAATGCACCTAGTACATTCATGAGACTAATGAACCATGTCTTACGAGAATACTTAGGTAAGTTTGTGGTTGTTTATTTTGATGACATCCTTGTTTACTCTAAATCTTTAGATGATCATATTACCCATGTACGCAATGTTTTGACTACTTTAAGAAACGAATGTTTGTACGTAAATTTAAAGAAATGTAGCTTTTGCATGGAAAAAGTTAACTTTCTTGGGTTTGTAGTTTCATCTAATGGTGTTGAGGTTGATGAGGAGAAAGTGAAGGCTATAAAAGATTGGCCTACACCTAAAAATGTAAGTGAGGTAAGAAGTTTTCATGGTCTTGCAAGTTTCTACCGTAGGTTTATTAAGAATTTTAGTACAATTGCTTCACCCTTGAATGAACTTGTTAAGAAAAATGTATCCTTTATATGGGAAAAAGATCAAGAACTTGCTTTTAATACTTTGAAAGAAAAATTGAGTTCTGCTCCCTTGCTTGCATACCTAATTTTGAGTCTACTTTTGAAATTGAATGTGATGCTAGTGGAGTAGGGATAGGTGCTGTATTAATGCAAAATCAAAGACCTTTAATGTTCTTTAGTGAGAAGTTGACTGGTGCATCTTTGAGGTATCCAACTTATGACAAAGAGCTTTATGCTTTGGTTCGTGCATTGCAAACCTGGCAACATTATCTTTGGCCTAAGGAGTTCATTATTCATATGGATCATGAAAGTTTAAAGCATTTGAGAGTACAAAATAAACTCAACAGACGACATGCTAAGTGGTTAGAATTTATTGAAACATTCCCTTATGTCATAAAATATAAACAAGGTAAGGAGAACATTGTTGCAGATGCATTATCATGAAGGTATGTCCTCCTCAATACTTTGAATGCTAGGTTGTTGGGTTTTGAACACATAAAGGATTTGTATCAACATGACATGTTCTTTGCTCCTTTTGTTGAATCTTGTGAAAAAGGACTCATTGTGGATAATTACTTATTGTTAGATGGATTTTTATTCCGAAAAGGCAAACTTTGCATACCATCTTGTTCCATCCGTGAGCTACTTGTGAGGGAAGCTCATGGAGGTGGTTTAATGGCACACCATGGAGTTTCTAAAACTTATGATATGCTTTCTGAACATTTTTTTTGGCCTAAAATGAGACATGATGTTCATAAAGTTTGTGCTCGTTGCATAGCATGTAAACAAGCTAAGTCTAGGCTTCAACCACATGGTTTATACTCCCCATTACCGGTTCCTAATGGTCCTTGGATTGATATATCAATGGATTTTGTTTTAGGTTTACCTAGGACTAGGAAAGGTTATGATAGCATCTTTGTTGTGGTTGATCGATTTAGTAAAATGGCTCATTTTATTCCTTGTCACAAAACTGATGATGCAAAACATATTGCAGACCTGTTCTTTAGGGAAGTTGTACGATTGCATGGCATTCCTAAAAGCATCGTTAGTGATCGTGATGTAAAATTTTTAAGCCACTTTTGGCGTGTTTTATGGGGTAAGTTAGGAACTAAGCTAATATATTCAACTACTTGTCATCCTCAAACGGATGGACAAACTGAAGTTGTTAACAGAACCATGACTGCTATGCTTAGGGCTATTATTGATAAGAATCTTAAGACTTGGGAGGATTGTTTGCCCTTTATAGAATTTGCATATAATAGGGTTGTTCATAGCACTACTAAATGCACACCTTTTGAAATTGTTTATGGCTTTAATCCTTTAACCCCCCTTGACTTGTTACCCATATCGTCAAAAGAGTTTGTGAATTTTGATGCAAATGCCAAGGTTGAGTACGTTCATAAATTGCACAAGCAAGTGAAAGAACAAATTGGGAAACAAAATTCTAAGGTTGCCACCCGAATTAATAAAGGACGTAAGTTTGTCATCTTCAAGCCAGGAGATTGGGTTTGGGTGCATTTCCGAAAAGAAAGATTTCCTACTCAAAGAAAATCTAAGCTTTTACCACGAGGAGATGGACCTTTTCAAGTTCTTGAGCGTATCAACGACAATGCTTATAAAATTGATTTACCAGGTAAGTACAGTGTTAGTACAACTTTTAATGTTGTTGATTTGAGTTCTTTTGATGTAGGTGATGGCTTTGATTCGAGGACGAATCTTTTTTAAGAGGGGGAGAATGATATGAACCACGACCAAGGAATTTCCATACCTGAAGGTCCAATTACAAGGACGAGAGCTAAGAAGCTACAACAAGCCTTATACAGTTATATTCAAGCTATGGTGAGCTCATCAAAGGAAATTCTAGAAGACGCTGGAGACCTCCCTTATATGTTGTGCAAAGTTGAGCTTCAAGAAAGAGATGAATTAAATGCACTTTAAGTTGCATTTAATGAACTCCGCTGAATTTATGAAACTAGTCCAAGGATGAGTCAATAAGCACATTTTATTAATTGCATTATTTAATTATAGTTTAAATATTTGTTTGTCATATTTAAGCTAGTTTTAAATATAGGAGTTAATGTTATATTGTAACCCACATAGGTTACTATATTCCACCATTAACTAGCCATTTTAATATGGAGGTTATGGGTATTTTTCATTTACTAGCACATTTAATTTGGGAGTTATATATCACATAGGTTAAGGTTGTAAGGGCTATATAAAGCCTTCTTTTCTTTGATTAGACATCAGATTTTGGAATTAAGAATAGAATTTCTATTTTAGCTTTGTTGAGAGCTAAACTTTCTTTGCAAATTCTTGTGTTTAGAACTTGCATGTAGAGTCATTCAAGTGGTATTGATCAAACCTCTTGTGGAGTGATTCGAATCACGAGTTTAGAAACGAGTTTTCTTTACTCTTGATCTTGATCATCAAGGTAATCCGTTCCATACTTTCCCTTGGGTTGATTTTCCATATCAGACCCAATTCCCGGCTCAAGTCCTATAGCGAAGTCAACCGCTCGAAAAGGGGGTATTCTTAGTAGATCTTCTGAATACGTTTCGGAACTCGTTTACTATTGGTAAGTTGACTAAGGTCTTTTCTTTTCCTCTTACATCTACAACACATGCTAATATAGCACAACCGCCTTGTTGGACTATTTTCTTTGTTTTATCATTGAGACCGCCTTTGGAGTAGTCCTGGTTTGGATAGCTCTAGGAACACCCCAAAATTTAAAAAAACGTTGTTGGATAGGGACTTCAAGGAAGTGTTCCAAAGAGGAGTGCAAGTTTTCGTACAAATTTAGCATCCATAGGAGAATGTCCGGCGGACAGTTGTCCATAATCACTGTTTGTAAGAGTTATTGCCAAGACATCGTTGCAACTTAGAAAAAAAAAGGACAAGATAAAGTCCTATCACATGAAATGGGTGTAAGTGAAATTGTAACACTGAGCCATGACGGAAAATTAAATACTCACTTTTTTGCTCAAAATTTTAAAAATCTATTGAGAATCTTATAGTCTTAATTTCAAGATGAGTTAGAAGATAAAAATGCTAAGAAAAAGTGATGAAAATATAAATGAAAATAGTGAAAAATTGAGAGAAAATTTGTTAAAGTCAATTGACCTCTCTTTCCTAACTAAGGATATTTTAATTACCTAATCATACCATTAAGAAGGAAGGAACCAAAAGAAAAAGGAAAAAGGAAAAAGAAAGAGGGTTAAGGGTTTTGAGAAAGAATTAGAAAGCGAAACACAAATCCATTCTAAACTATAGTTAAGAATGATAAGTACAAAATTTAGGTTCTTTATTTTGGTTCTCTCATATTCGAAGTTTTCTTTCGAAGTTTTCGTATAAAGATTCATGAAGTTAATCATAATTAATTTTGATTGGAAGAGGACGTTCCATTGATCGTTGGGAAGCTGCAAGTTTTTTAAGTTTTGGTTTTTTGGATAAGATTTGGACGTAGTTACTTATTCTTGTGTTTTATTATAAATTACGAGAAAAATATTTTTATAAAGAAGGATTAAAAAATCTACCACGTTGGTAAAGGAACTAAGTTGATTCAAGTTACCTATGGAAAGTTATGAAAATTCAAAGAATATGAAAAAGAAAAGAAAACCTTGAGAAATTTGGAAAATTGAGGATTGTCTTGGATGAGTAGGTAAGATGTGGTAGGTAGGCGATGACGAACACAATGGCTGGTCACATGTCAAGCATTGGTAGTGTTGCGTGTGATAATCCATGATGCAATTGTGCCCCTGAGAAAGTTATCGAGGATGATGACTAGTTGAAGTAGGGGAGAATGTCACAACCATAGTATAAAAGAGTAGGTTGAGACCCTTACGTATAGAAATGAGAAGGTAGCGATATGAAAGTGGTGCCCAACGAGCTACGTGAGGCATGAGACAAGACAAGCTTCATGATGCAACCAAGAAAGACGATATATGATCAACACACCATATAAGTGTGCATTAAAGTCAAGATCAGGCATAAACAAGATAGAGGTAACGATGTCGACATAAATGCCAAATACAAGCTTGATAAAGTTTTAGTAGGGCCCTGAGCCTTCACCTCGAAAGTTAAAGTTTTGGAAGTAGTTTACGCATATGGCTTTGGAGTTAAGTCCATCCATATGAAAGATGAAAGCTTGCCAAATTTGGTGTCAATCAAACATCGAATTAACGCTTTACAAGGCCGTATGACTGTTCACGAAAATCATGTCTATTCTTGTCAACCAAAAATGCCTCAGAATGTGTCTTGGAGGAGCCATGGTGTTATTTCTCCATCACTCTTGCACTGTGGTATATGCAAGCTACCCTGTGGCACATACTTGTGTCACAGTGAGGGCGAGAGGTGCAAGACGAGTGTCTCATACGACTTTCTTTGAAATGAATTTTGTAAGGATAGTGTCGAATGCCATGAGTGTGTCGACATTGCTATCCCGCACATGTTTCGAAGCTTAAAATATACACCTGATATTCGATACGGCTTCTGTGAACTTCGCATGGACACGGGAGAGTCTATCTCGATAGAACCCAAATGGATGAATGTTTTAGATGCTCCAATGATATGAATGAGACATGAGTCCATTCTTGATGGACATATCTGAGTGAGCTACAATAACTGATGACATCCTAGAAATGAGATGACATCATGATATTTGGGCAGTATTGTTGGAAACAAAGATGACAAGATAAGATGCAATGTTGTAGTGAGAGACCTTGACCTTGAGTAGAGGCAAGGTCAAACCAGATGATTTGGCCTAGTGTAGAAGCAAGTTGGATAGAGCCATAGATGATTGAACATGCACATACGATTGGCGTGTGTGGTCGAACAAGCTTAGATTCTGCATAAGTTGTGTTTGATTGACGAAGGCAAACCTCGCCTAAGGTCTGATGAAGCCACAAAAATGGACAAAAAATGTAAATGGAGCTTAGACATTCTTTAAGGTTTGTTATGCAAGATCATGATTCCACACTATTCAAAATATATGAACGTGGCACAACGCGGCTGGCTAAGGTGCAGACATGTGCCATGCAGAGGGTGGAGCAAATGACCTAAATTTTGCGGTTTAACCTGATCTAAATTTGTATTCGAACTGTCTACCTGCATGGGACCTGGTTCAGCGCCCACGATCCAAACCATATGCCTGACATTTCATGACCCAATTTTTCTGACTCGGGTAACGATGAACTTCTAAAATTATAAAGTAAAATATAAAAAAAAAATTGTGTCGAATACATTTCATTTACAAAAACCAAAATGAAGTTTTAAAACATTTAGGTAAGTAAAAAAGTAACTTAATAGTTGAAATAGGGTGTGGTTCCATCGTCTTTCACTGGCTTATTCTTATGGGTGAGAGAAAATATAAAAAAAACTTGAATGAGTATAAAAACTTAGTAGCTTACTTATAGGCTCTTAATCGTGTCCTTGGTATGTAGAGTACCACAACCTTTCTTGACTTGTTTAGGTTCATGTCCGGAGAACTTAGGTCCTTAGAATGATGCTCTGATACTTAATGAAAATAGAAATATAACCGAGTAAATACATAGAGGAAACCATTGATTTAGAGATCTATAAGTAGGTTACTTATTAAGTATTTTTAGATAAAACATGAACCACAAGGATGAGAACGAGTGTGTTCTAAAACTGCGAGGCTAGAGAGGACGAGATAGACTTTATTCCCATTTTGATTATGTGAGGATTAAAAAAAAAATAATAATAATAAATAAATAAATAAATAAATAATAGTGGTTGTCATAAAAACGTGAGATTTCCGGCGTCGCATTTCCAACTAACCCATGAGACCATGCCCCTCAATGCTCCAAACAACCCAACTCTTCTGTCATTTGGGGATAGAAAAATACAGAGTGGACAAAGAAGAAGACCAGCAGTCGTTTTTATGCCTTTCCGACCAACGTAAACCGGTGAGGACCAAGAACCCTCGAAAATTCCAATTGCGTTTCAACCAATTATACCCGTAACGAATCTACAATCATCAAACTCTTGTACATAGTGAGTAAATTGTTAGATAAAAGTCGTGGTTTACTTTATTTAGTTTTTTCACATTTTTACTAGTGGAATATTTTCTTTCCACGTGTAATGGATTACCATATTTTTAGTTGGCCATTTGGGCCATGTTTATAGGTACTAGCTTTAGTTATTTTTAGTGGGCCATTTGGGCCATGTTTATAAGGTACGGGCTTTAGTTGGCCATTTTGGGCCATTAAATTTTAATGTACAACCGTTATTTTAAATATGTCAATCTGATCAGAAACAAATGCATGCACTGTGTTATTTTATTCAGCTTTTATGTTTTTTCTTCTCCCAACAATTTATTTGACCATTTTTCTTCTTCAAAGATTTCTTCGTCGAATTGCTCGGTTAAAGGTATGAACAGGCTGTACAATGGGTGTCTCATCAGCAAGTAGAGGCACACCCTCTTCCTCCTGCTAGTCGATGACAAGAGCTGTTTCATGTGATTGGTCTTGCTGCAAGCGAAGAATGAGGCGACAGAGGTAATTAAGCGCATTCAAGCACGCGCAGAGGCCGAATGCCGGAAGAAGATATTGTGCTGCACATGGACCGAGGCAGAGAATTCACCTCGGCGAGTTTTGGTAAGGTACTGTGACGAGCTCTGCATGAAGAGGCACCTAACAGCGCCTTACTCCCCTTAGCAGAACGGGGTGATTGAGCACCAAAATCAGACCATCATCAGGATAGCAAGGTCACTGCTGATGACGGCTAGGATGTCCGGGAGGTTATGGGGAGAGGCAGTTATGACGGCTGTCTATCTCCTCAATCGGTCGCCAACGCGAAGCCTCGACGGAAAGACGCCACACGAGTCCTGGTACAAAAGAAGCCAGCGGTACATCATCTCTGAGTGCTCGACTGTGTTGCATACATGAAGGTCACGCGTCCTCACCTCGGTAAGCTCGATCTGAGGGGGCTAAAAGTCATCTTCATTGACTATGAACTCGGGAGATAGGCATACAGGCTCTATGATTTTCGACGAGAACACCTTCTAATGGTGGAACGGAGTGATCGAGACGGACCAAAACTCATATCAATTCACGGTGGAGTACCTCGTCATCAAGTCGGGAGAAGGAGGAGCGCAACATCGGGCACTGTTACTGCCACCACCAATTGCACCAGGCACGCTTACGCCAACACCAACGCCAACTCCTGCTATGCTCCTTGAACTAGTGGAGTTCGCAACATTACGTACTACGGACTCGATGCTAGATGCTAACCACAGTGATGGTTTGACAACCAAATACTGGAGGATTGAAGACCTACTGGGAGGAGGTGAACCACCGAGACTGGTAGTGCGTGAGCTCGAAGAAGAGGTGACTGAACTGCATGCCATCAACATAGATGAACCGAACTCCTTCACTAAAGCAGAAAGAAACCCGTGCTGGCTGGAGGCAATGCAGGAAGCGATGACGTCCATCACTGAAAACAAGACGTGGAGTCTAAAGAACATGTCGCCGGGACAATAAGCCATAAGGCTCAAATGAGCCTTCAAACTGAAGCATAAAGAAGAGAGAGAAGTTGTGAAGGGGAACGCCCAGTGACTAATTAGTTAATTGAATTTTTTCTTTTCATGTAAAATAGATTACCATATTTTTAGCTGGCCACCATGTTTATAGGGTAGTGGAGTATCCACTGTGTTTTTCATCAAAGTCAAATATCAAAGTCAAATTCCAAATCTTGTGTACTTTTCATTTTTTTGTTATTTTATTCACTTCTGTTTTTTCTTCTCCCAACAATTTCTTCGGCCATTTTTCTTTATCAAGGATTCACCAGTTGAATTGCTCAGTCAAAAATAACATAAATCACTCGTCCTACAGGTGACCATCACATCATCTTTTTTTTTGCTAGTGAGACTTGAGTTTCACAAAGATTGAAAAATAAACACATTTGTGGTTCTAGGTACATTCATAGATTTGTGATGTTGTGGGAGTGGAAGAGACATTGAAACGAAACCATGACAATCGATTTTCAAAGGGGAAGGCGTCGAATTACCGTGTATAGAGGAGAGAGAAAACGAAAAAGGAAAATCGCAGACGATTCTGGTAAGGAAGACGATGTCTCGGGTTGGATCCGAGTCTAGGTCGTATACTCAGATGCACCAACCCATCAGCCACCTGCAAAGCACTATTGTCATGGCCCAAATCCACGCAGTCAAGAAACATAGTCCACTAACCCACTCGAACCGTTGATCCATGAGCCCAAACCGCCTCAGGCTCACCTGCAGCACAGTAAACCTCAGTCCACATCCACAACCCAATAGCTAAAGCCTCGACCCACCGTAGATATTCAGACCCGAGGCCAAGCACGGCGATCGACTCAGACATGCATAAGGACTCGGCAAAGCACTGAAACCCACACTCTAGACACCTCTGACCAATGTACCTAAAAGATTTGACCTGAGACCCGTGCCTTGACCTGTAATGTTATCCACGACTCGACGCCTTTCTAGAGAAAAACGTGTCGCATGTGCATACGCCGACTTCTTCGACTCACACGGCGTCAACGCCTTTACTAGACTCGGCGACTCTAAAAGCCCAAAAATAGGTTATTCGGCTTGGGTTGCACTATTTGATATCGATTCCTATATTTTTTACCCTCTCGAAGCTGAATTTAACATAAATAAAAATAATTAAGGTCAGTATAGTGTCCTATTTCCAAGTTCATTAGTATTTAGGCTAGGAATGACAATTTTTAATGAAAACAAGATGAACGTTCTAATAGGAAAAAAACTTTTGATGATACTTGGAGCAACTTCGACAGGCGGAATCCAAATATACTCGAGTTTATGGAGAGTGCCGGCTAAGGCTAAGTAAGTAAGTGGTCTTACTATGGTTATGGTAAGAAATTTACGTTTGAATGATGACAAGTGCTCTGTGATTATGCAAGTGTCATATGCTTGATATGTGTTAAATGTTTAGAAAATGAAATGACTAGGATATGTTATCAAATGATATCACTATGATACGTTTATGAAATTATATGACCATAAGATGTTTATGAAAGAATATGACTAGGTTATGTTTATGAAACGATATGATTGTGATGCATTTATGAAATGACATGACTATTATTTGTTTATGAAATGATAAGTTCATGATATGCCTCTGAAACAATATGACTAAGATGATAAATGAATGTTATGACACGTTTTATGATGTTATGACTGAAAATATGATAAATGTTATGATGTAACACATTTGGCGACATAGTATATGATGTTACATGATATTCTAATGATATGATACGATGCATGATATGAATGATATACAACAAGATGTGTTGGCATAATGCACCACCCCAATTTATGTTTGGAAAGCTATGACGAAAATAATATGATATGAAGGAAAAGAATGGAATGAGTTATCTTACATGATAATGAACAACAATGTTGGGATCTCATGCATCATTGTGTGTTCATGCATCGGGGAATGCCCTCTTTTATGATGGTATGGACATGTACACTATGAGGTGGGAAAACGATCACTATGTTTATCTAGAGAATGCTCGCCCACTATGAAAGGGGTCTAGGAGGTGTGCAAACTAACTAGTGGGTCCATACTTGCATGTGTGTACTGTGTAGAACAATAAATGCACATCTAATTAACCCGTTTAGGATAGTCACCTAAGGAATATAAATTGATATGATAGGTCCCACTCATAATTGTATGTGTTTGCATCTAACCCTAATAGTGGAGTCAGTTATAGTTATTGAGTATTTCGAAATACTCAAGTCACGTGCTTCTTCTATTTTAGTAAAGACAAGACACTTATGTACTGCTGACGATGACAAAGAAAATCAAGACCATGGTGCATGCATAGGGTAGTTGTATTTATTTTCTTAGACTTAGACTAGAATAGTGTAATGACCCTAGATTTTATACTTAACTTAAAGTCACTCCTGTATAAGTATCATGAATTAATGCAGAAATACCTCATTGAAAACTTTATAATAACCACATGACCTTGGTCTTACATGTCTCTTCCAAGTCCTTTCAATGAAATAATGCAAAATGAAATGATAAAAATAATATAAAGTAAAAAATATCCTATACTAACCTATATGCTACTAAATAAAAATGCAATCTATACTAACCTATAATCTATTATATTAAATTGTAAAACTACCCTAAGCATGTGCCATAATCTCCTAGATTGTGATGCACTATTAGCCATACAAGGGAGCCTTGCCTTCCCTAAAAAATAAGAGTAGCACGTGACTTGAGTATTTTAGAAAATACTCAGTAAACGACCTCCCCTATCGGAGTTAAATGCAAACACATCAATTCATGAGTTGGACCTATCATAACAGTCTATCTTCATACGACAAGTATCATAAGTGGATAATTGGATGTATACTTAAGTTGCCTACACATGGTCCACATGTATGAGTATGGACCACTAGTCAGTTTGCACACCTCCTGGGCCCCTTTGTGGTCGAGCGAGCATTCTTTGGTAGCTGTTGATGTCGGACACCCGTCAAGCGACTGTCATGGCAGGATTATGGTAAACATAATGATTGTTTCCCTACCTCTTAGCATACGCATCTGTACTATCGTAAAAGGAGAAGGGGCATCCCCCGATGCATTAACACAATGATGCATGGGGTCCCAATATTTTTCCATTTTCATTATCATATACTACAATCCTCCTAGCGTCTTCCTTCATATCATATCATTTATCAAAGCTTCCATGCGTGTATCAGGGTTGTATTTCATGTCAATTCGCCAGTTTGCATTTTAATCATATCATATAACATTCATCTTACACATATGTCATATCATAATATTTTCATGACTTAAGACATAACAATTCACATCATACACATATCATATCATATCATATATCATAACAGTTACATAACATATCCTGAGCATGCCTTCATTATTTCGTAACAATTTGCAAATACGGGCATATGACACGTGCGTAGCCATGGGCAAGTGTCATCATACAGCAAACAATTATAAACAAACTGATGGTAGGGCCACTTACTTGGTTGGCCTTAACCGGTGATTTCCCTAAGTTCGAGTACGATCACTCTCGTTCCTCGAAATTGCTCCAATATTGCCGGTTGTTGTTTCCTATTAGACAATTCATCCTGTTCAGTTAGTAACTCAAATTCTTTAACTCAATTTAACTTAAATTGAAAATTTTCTTTAAGCAAGGTCAAGTTTAGCTTCGAGATTGTCGAAATGGTGGATTTCTTCTTTACCGAGCCAAGGGAGTGAGTTTTGAGTTGCGGAGCCGAGCCATTTAAGTTGTCTGCGCTAAGGAGGTGTTACGCTGCAGAGTCAAGTACCCTTTTTTAAACTCATTTAAACGGTAATTTTATCAAATTGTTTTTTCAAAAAATAACTATTTTAAGTTCTAATTGTTTATTAAATGTATAATGTAATTATGAATTATGTATTAATACATTAACATAGGCTTGTGTTGAAGTCATATAAGTTAACTTATATGTAACCGTTTGAATTTGAATAAAAAAAAAAGAATAGAGAAAACTCTAGAGTTACCGACTATCAAAATCGATCAAGACTGGATGCTCTTACATCCACTCAATAATTAGTGAGTTTGTTAGCTTTTCTCTTTGCATTCTGTATTTTTCTTCAATAATTACATAAGTTATTAATATGATGGGTATGTCATTACAAACTTTGAAGCACAAGTCAAGTCAATTTTTAAATATGATAGAATGTCGGTTGAGGCCAACCATGTAAGTGGTCTTACTATTGACTCAATCAAAAGTCTTATATATATGATGACACATGCCCAATGGCCTTTGCACGTGTCATTTATGTTTTATGTTATATGATGATGTGATGATGTTATATGATGATGTGATGATGTTATATGATGATGTGTTGATGTTGTATGATGATGTGATGATATAATATGATGACTTGATGACGTTAGATAATGAGGCGAAGATGTTATATGATGATGTGATAATGTTATGTGATGACGTGATGACATTAGATGATGATGTGATGATTTTATATGATGATGTTATAATGTTATGTCATGGCGTGATGACGTTAGATGACGATATGATGATGTTATATGATGACTTGATGACGTTAGATAATGATATAATGATGTTATATGATAATGTTATGATGTACATGATGTTGATATGATGATCATAATGCATAATACTAAGATGAAATGACTTAATATGACGATGTTCCATATTAAGATTTTGTGCATGTATTAAATGTCACGATGTGTTATGGTACAAGATATGTGATAAATTGACATGTTTATGATATGATATATTGTAATACGATATGTTATGATATGATATGTATACTATGAAAAGTGTTAGTCTGGAAGCATGAAACGTTATAATATAACATAATTATATAATCTGAATGATATGATATGATTTACATGCAAAACGACGAACTAGCATGAAATACAACTCTAACATATGCATGAAATATATGATAAATGATATGACAAACGATATGAGAAATGATATGAAAAATGATATGATATGTACAAAATCCTAACGGGTTGTATTAAAGATAATTAAAACGGAAAAATGTAGGGACCTCGTGCATTATTGAGTGTTCATGCATTGGGGGATACCTCTATTCCTTCACAATGGTACAAACGTGTACATTACTAGGCAGTAGAGCGATCATTATTTTTTAACATAATGTTGCCGTAATGGCCGCTACTTCTAACGGGTGTCTGGCATTGAGAGCTACCAGAGAATGCTCGCCCAACAAGAAAAGGGGTCCGGAGGTGTGCAAACCAACTGGTGGGTCTATACTCGCACGTGTTGGCCGTGTCTAGGAAATTAATTACACATTCAAGCTACCAGTTAGGATAGCCGCCGTAGGAAAACAAACTATTATGATAGGTCACATTCATGAAACTGCATGGGTTTGTATTTAACCCCAATAATGGGGTAACTTACTGAGTATTTCTTTAAATACTCAAGTCATGTGCTACTCCTATTTCAGGTTAAGACAACATTTTTGTATGGCGGACGACGGTATCCCAACTCGAAACCATGATACATGCATAAGGCAATCACATTTACTTTTCTTAGACTTAAGTTAGTATGATATTTTTAATTTAATCCTTCATTCCTTTGTGGTATCATTTTAAATATGTTTTCGAACACGCAAGTCCATGTGTTTTAAGATGGAAGTTATGTTTTAAAATTTAAATGAAATATTTATGTATTCAATGTTCATGATATGTATACAGTAACGACCTTAAATTAAGTAGAAAATTTTGAGTCGTTACATGACGTTTGTAGAAGTTTGATTAGACATTTTCTACTTGTTCGTTCTAGAAGAAGAGTGGGAAATTAGGATAATTTCGCTATCAAATAAGTTTCAATGCACCAATGAAGAATATTAAATATTAGGAAGTACATGTTAACATAAATTTTACTATTACAAGTCTTTGTCGGAACAATTCTTATTACATAAATTATGTGATATTGTAAGGAGAGAAAATATGTGATAGTTTGTAAGCAAAAGAAAATCAATTAACATGAATAAATATAAATTTCAAACTAATAATTTTACATTTCAAAATTCTTACATTTCAATCCAATTTGGTAATAAATTTTTGCCTTAAAAACCTTCTTGAGGTATTGGGTTGACAAGAAGTAGTTGGATAAAAAATTTTGTTTACCATTGGAATGTGTGTATCCATCTTCTTCCCAATAAAGCGGGTTTATAACTCTAGAAAAATTAAATATTCGCATTAGAATAGGCATTGTAACAACAATTGGATGAAGACATGCTTCATTTATGTCCTTCCACGCATCAACCACTTGTTTATGAAGTTCAATACAAACTTCTTCCTCTTAATAGTTATATTGCTCCATGTAACATTCAACGGGAGAAGCAACATGTTCTCTCTTTTTCAAACAAAAAAATAAAAACATATAAGTAAATATAGTGTAATTTTAAAAAGTTCAATTTTGTTTTTTTTTGAAGGATTGTAAATAATATATACCTCGTACGAAACGATATCGCCCATAAGTCTACAAATGGTTTCTAAGGCTTTAATAATTTTAGGTCTTCCAGAAATCCATTCAAGTACCTCTTGTTACTATGTCGCTCATGCCAAATAAAGAAACACTTATAAGAAAGGGATAACCTGTGGGTTTTAATGCCAATTCCATGTGCTCCTTAAAATTTGGTTTGTAATTCTTGCTTAACCATTTAGCTTCTTTCCAGGAAGGATTCAACCAACTCTTTATTGGTTAAAATCAATAAAAATGAAAACTCTTATATACACGAATGAAAATGAAGAAAAGAGGATAGAAGAGGGAGAAAAAGAAAATTTACTCCTTTTGCCATATGAATGTGGAGTGAACTTTCGTCTTTGTCCATATCTTTACTAATTTCTTTACAAAGATCTAATATTGAACTATAGAAAGGTTTCATGTACTCGGGAAGTACATGAACCATGCTCTTATCCCACCTGAAAAATTTAATGAAATCATAAAACGTTCAACTTTATTTTGAATATAGATTATCTCTATACTTAATATTTGGAAGAGGAAAATAGTGGTTTTTGTTTCTATTTATATTTTTCTTTTTTAAATAATATTAGTTTATTGACAAAAATTACATATATTTTTCAAAAAAGCCGTATTAAAACTCTATCTTAATGGAAATATTAAGGAAACAATTTTATTTTAAATCTTTTCTTTTAATTTTAGAATTTGGCTTGAAATTTGTAAGGTAATTTTAAAGAGCGTGTAATAAGTTGGACAAAACAGTTAGCAAGTTTTAGGACTAAAATCTTTAAGAGGAATTCAAATGACTTTTGGATTGCTGGAGTAAGGACTTGAAATTCATCAAAGGTTCCATAGGCATCATATATATCATCTAAAATTGAAGAAACGACAAGAATTTTGGTTAACGTTATCCTTCCCGCACTGAATAGAGGTTCGAAGTATACACCCAATGCCCAAATGTAGCACTCAACCATTCTATCTCTTGCAAAAGAAAAACTTTCTTCGACCTTCAAATCCTTCCACCACCTATATAATATATAAATAAGATGCAAATATAATTAGTGGAGGAAAAATGTGTTTAATTTAAAATAAATAGTACTTTAACTTACGTAAGCGTAAAAGAGATGATACACCAAAGAACCAATGATTAATGTGATAGATTATAGTAAATTTAATATTTTTAATGCTTCTAACACTCTTATGGTAAGATTAAAAATTTATAAAAGGCTAAACCCGTGAAAAATCAATATTAATTTAGAGGAAATTACATAAGCTCGAGTTCAAGTCATGCTTTACACTCATTTTAAATCACTAAAAAGATAATCTAACATGTTATAGTAAATTTAATTATACCAATAGTGTAATGGATGTGATGTTAGAAAAGCTAAAGAAAGATTTATAGAGAGATAAAAATTATATGAAATCGTATATATATAGATAAATATAAATCTCACGATTTCATTCAACTCCTTCGGATGAAGTTTCTGTAATATGTTGAAATCCAGTTTTGAGAAAGTAAGCAAAGTTTCAGAATGTGAAGGATCTTCTTGATATATTGATATGTACTCTCTGGCCTTTAATCTTGGAAATGCTTTTCTTAAAGGATATTTCAAGGCACTGATAACTTCTGCCGTAAAACTCAGGCTTGAGTTGGCTATAATAGATTTTAAATGTTTGACACTAAAATCAAAAGCTTCGTCAAGGATATCTTCTTCATGCACCCTCATATTTGCCGCTTCATATAGACTTAAGATTCCTCTTGCATCTTCTGTTAGTGATTCTTTGAATTTTCCATTATTTTCTATAAATTTTGTGAATATATCTGCTTCAAGTTCACGTGCACAGAAATAACTATTAGTTCATAAAATTATTAAAAAATTAATTTTCATTAATTTTTTTGATAGCCTATTTTGTAATTGGAAAAGATCCCGAGTTAGATATGAATAAACTTCTGCAAGAAATTTTATAACCTTGTTCCTCCATTTCAACCTCTATTTTCTGAAATTTAGAAGAGAAGATGTGAAGGAAGTCAAAAATAATAATAATAATAATAATTAAAAGTTTAATATAATTCATGAAAAGAAGATTAATTTACCATTGCTTGGGGTGATAGTGAAAGGAAATAGTCCTTCCATATGCTTGGATAAAAGTTTGCAATAGAACGTTTAACTTTAGGAGTATTTGGGCTCTTCATAGATGAAGTAGAAACGAGAGAAATTTGATGGGGACATTTTCTATCAGTACGTTCTAGAAGAAGAGGGAAAAATAGAGCAACTTTACCATTCTAAGTGTTTCATTGCATTCATGAACAATATTGAACCATATGAAACATATTTATAGAAGTTTTTGGATTACATGGGTTTGTCCGTTCACCCATCTTTATCACATAAATTTTGTGATATTTTGCCAGAAGAAAAAATATGTGATATTTTGTAATAAAAAAAATATCAAATAAACCTTTGAATAAATTTAAACCCAAACTAATAATTTTATATATGAGAACTATTATTATGAATTTTTATTTTGTTTTATTTTGCGTTTTGTTGTTGGTTTTTTTTATTAGGCTATCATTTATACTTTCTACTTATTAAATATAGAAAATGAAAATATATATATATATATATTTTAAGAATGGCACCTCATCACGTAAAAAAAATATGAGTAAAAATTTCACATAATAAAAAATTTGGTCAATAACATGAACCGACTTTAATGTAGTACATGCAGTCAAATTTTTTTTAACCAAATGTCAGCCACAAACTTGTGATGAAGGGTCCAGATGTTTATATTTTTTAACGTCGCTATGAACGGCTAACTTGACAATGATAGTCCAGGTGGGGTGTGAACCTCCTGGGAGTTCACACTCGTACCTTAGGGTTGTGTGTAGGAAAGTGCTACCTATCCAAGTTAGTCTAGATTGGAGGCCACCCATAAGGTAAGATACTGATAGGTTCTAGAGCATAATTGCATGTGTTTGCAGGGTGGAGTAACTTACTGAACATTCTCTTAAATACTGGGTCGTGTAATATCATCTTTGGGTAAAGAAATTTTTTTAATTTATTAAGATTTATTTTTTTCTTTTACCTAAAACAAGACAAATGGAAGATAGACAATTCCTCCCTAACGTGTTGTCACCTACCTAACAAAAACTTGTCTAATTCTACCCTGGCATACCATGATTAGTCCTAATGATAAGGACAATTTTTATTTTTTATTTTCAATTTTATTGAAATGTTAATTAGAAAATTTTCAAATTTAATGGTAAAGTGGAGTAGTAATATTAATATATTAACACTCTCTCATCTATAATATTAAATATGTTCAAAGATGGAAGATGACAGATTGTCTAATACTTAACAAAAACGTGCCTAATACTACCTGGCCTACAACTTATTATATTTAAAATGATTAGTCTAAAATAAGGATAATTTTTATTTTTTATTATTAAAACTTCAAGAATTTTATTATTAAAAAATTAATTAAAAAATTTTCAAATGTAATTACAAGGTGTATTAGTATGCTAAACAATTATAATATTAATATATTAACACACTCTCATATATTAAATCTGTTCAAAGGACCATGGAAGATGACAATTCCTCTCTTACCTACCTATTGTCCCTACCTAACAAAAAACCTGCCAAATTCTACTTTGGCTTACCAACTTCTTACATTTAAATTAAATATTTACATTTATTTTAATATCTCATCAATTTTGTTTTCTTTATAATATTTCACGAATTCAAATTAAATCTACAGTAACCTTAATGAAAAATAAAACATAAAATCTGGCCTTAAATTATATTAATATATTAACACTCTCTCACATTTGTAAGCTTGAGAATTTGTATAAGTTCAAACAAATGTAAATTAATTTTAATTGGTGAGGAACTGATATTAACAAATGTACGTATGTCTCACGAGGATACTATGTCATGAAATAATGGTGACATGAGTTGTATCATAAGTATATGTTGTGATTTAAAACTATGGGTCATCATGCATTTTGTATGTCATATGTATTAGGAAACTTCCCCATTATGATACTTATATACCGAATGCTATTATGCGGGGTCATTTTCCTCCATAGCTCCAATATTGTGAGCGTGCACTAGCTGAAGGACAGACCTAAAGAGTACGTATACACCTGCCTAGTGGGTTCCTGTGTAGAGAGGTGCTACACACCTAATTTTCATATGCGTTGGAAAGTAGAGTTGAAGGTCATGGTATTTTATAAAAGAATAGGTCCTACCATGATTGCTAATTGCATTTCTTGACCCCAATAGTGTGACTACTTATTGAGTATTTTTAAAGACCCGAGTCATATCGGACTAAACCATAGAACAATGTGACGAGTGAGTTTGAAGTGTTCAAATTCAAATTAGGGAATATGCGCTACATATATACGATATATTTAACTGCATTTTTTATTTTATTTACGAATTAAACAAAAAGAGAGAATTTGAGATATTTAAATAAGATTTAAATATCTTAATCAATTATTGGGATTGATATTTGAATTAATATTAAATATTAATTAAATAGTTTAATTAATCCTTTAATGTTACTTTAATTTGAAATTAATTATTCAAATTAATTGTTGAATTAAAATGAAGAAAGTCAAAATGTTGACTTCATTTAATGGAAACATACATGTTAGTGGAATTTTGAGGGGTAAAAGTTTGGTTTAACCAAACTCTTGCCAAATAAACCTCACAAGTTTGAGTGGAATTTTGAGTGTCAAAATTTGGTTAACTCAAACATGCATGTTTGCCACATAATCCCAAACAAAATCGATTAGATGATAAAATGAAGATGAAAATTATAATGTAGAAAATTAATAGTTTAGTACATTTAAGAATTTTTTCCCCTCGTATCTATTAGGAATAATCAATTTAAATGTA
This sequence comes from Cucurbita maxima, assembly GCF_002738345.1. NCBI lineage: Eukaryota > Viridiplantae > Streptophyta > Magnoliopsida > Cucurbitales > Cucurbitaceae > Cucurbita > Cucurbita maxima. Next base: position 4,691,331 of record NW_019272024.1, on the reverse strand, counting down.
ACAACTTTGTAGATAAAATTGGACTTATTCAATTTTTTGTCGAGTAACAAACATGATAGCAGGTCATGGAGGAATTGTCATATTCTATCGTACCCTATTTTCACGTGACAAAATAAACATATAATAATTTCGGTGAAGAAAGTCTTTCAATGTACTTTTTTTTCATATGGCCTTACAATTAAGTTTTTGTCCCTTTTCTCTTCGACTAAATTTATTTAATATTAATTTAATTTTGCTATTAGAGTGTGCAGATGTAATGCCTTAAGCCCATCGCTATTAGATATTATGTAGGTATTGTCCATTTTGGCTCATTACGTATCGTCGTCAGTCTCAGTTTTTAATACGCAGCTACCACACCCTTTATGGGTCCAATGTCCTTGTTGGCACACAATCGATGTCTGGCTCTGATACTATTTGTAAACGTCTAAGCACACCGTTAATAGATATTGTTTATTTTGACTTATTATATATCGTCGTTAGTCTTACAATTTTTAGAATGGATCTAGAAGGGAGAGATTCAAAACACCCTATAAAAAAATATTTCGTTCTACTCTCCAACTAATATAAGATTTTCCATTATACCTTGGCAACGGCCAAACCCTTATCTTATTTAGTAGCGCGTGATAAATGTTAGTGCCTGCAAAGCTGCCATGGCCCTTCACCGGGTCAGCCTCATCCTCGTTCGATGCACCACTGGTCCACACTCTACTTGAATCCGGCGCTTCACCGGGTCAGCCTCATCCTCGTTCGATGCACCACTGGTCCACACTCTACTTGAATCCAAAAACTTATTTTGTCCAAATTCCAGTCAACAACGCATCACGTGTCCCACGCACCCATCCCACATTCCCCTAAAATTTAAGCCCATTTTTTTCTTTTTAGGCTTGGAAATTGGGTTCAGATTTCCAAGTCTAAAAACAATGCATAATATATAGATTTAGAAAATGCTGAGTCAAGTACCATTTTTTAAACTCATTTAAACAGTAATTTTATCAAATTGATTTTTCATAAAATAACTATTTTAAGTTTTAATAGTTTATTAAATGTATAATGTAATTATGAATATATGTATTAATACATTAACATAGGCTTGTGTTGAAGTCATATAAGTTAATTTATATGTAACCGTTTGAATTTGAAAAAAAAAAAAAGAAGAAGAATAATAGAGAAAACTCGAGAGTTACGGACTATCAAAATCGAGTGAGTTTACATCCACGCAATAATTAGTGAGTTTGTTAGCTTTTCTCTGTATTTTTCTTCAATAATTAGATAGAAGTTCTTAATAGGATGGAATACCTTTTGGTGGGTCACTACAAACATTCAAGCACAAGTCAAATCAATCTTTAAATATGATAGAACGTCGGTTAAGGCCAACCATGTAAGCGGTCTTACTATCGGCTCGATCAAAAGACTTGTCTTATGTATGACGACTTGTGCCTAGTGGCCCTTACACGTGTCATCTATGATTTATGTTATATGATGATATAATGATGTTGTATGATAAAGTGATGATGTTATATAATGATGCAATGACGTTATATGATGATGTGATGATGTAGATGATGACATGATGATGATGCATGATGACATGATGATGTAAGATGCATGATAATGAAATGACTTAATATTATGATATTTGATATTTAGTTGATATGCATGTATTAAATGTCATGATGCATGGTGACGATGAGTTTTCTAAAACACAATCCTAATTTATGTTAATGAGAATGAACGTATGAAGTCCAATGTATGCTTGTTACCTAGAGTAATGTATGAATGATGTATAAGGTTGTGTCGTAAGAATGATTTAAAGATGAAAACTATAGGGACCACATACATATTGTGTGTTCATATACATCAGGTTACTTACTCATTCATGATGATCAATACGGACGCATACACTATGATGATGATGATGATCATCATCATCATCATGTCTCACATGATACTCGGGGATTTTCTTGTAACGATCCTAAATTTTCACTTACCTAGAATCGCTACCGTCATCATCATCTATACTCATGTGAAATTAAACATTTAAAATTTTATTATAAAATATAATTCTTCTTAAAACACTGTTATAGACTTAAGGTTCAAAAACATCTTTACAACGATACAACAAACTCAATTGGGTCGAAAATGCTTCTAGAAGAGTCCAAAGCAGTCAGGCAGTACTAATTAAGCCAACTAGCTAGTCGAAGATTTTTTATCTCTTATTTTTTTAATTTAACCATAACATATTCACTACCAACATTGGCTACGGTAAAGTTGCAAGAAGATGGTAATTCATTTAAGAGTCGAGACATTAGGAGAGATTATAATAAGATGTGAAATGGTTCACATTTTAGGTATGGCCAAAGAAATAAGTTCTAAATGACAATAAGCTTATAAGTATCATGATGCTAGGTGTGTTTGCATGTTTCAAAAACATGTTTCAAACTTTATAACGAGAATACTTATAGGGTAATACTCTATCATTTTTCTTTTAATTTGTTGTAGGTAATGGTAATGGCAAAGGCATACTAAATGTGTCATAAGTTCAGTTATAATGTTATTTTTAGAGTTTAAAATTTTGTTAACTATTTTTTTTTACTCAAATAGAGCTCTTACATTTTTATTCAAATAAGCCATAAATTTTAGGCTCACAAAATTTATTGTCAATACAGATGTTCAACAAGGCACGTAGTTCACAAGAAGAGATTCAATAATAAATTTTGTTTTGCCATTTGAATTTGTGTATCCATCCTCATCTGAATAAATCACGTTCATAACTCTTGAAAAATTTACTGTCCGCATTAAAATAGGCATTGGAACAGCAATTGGACGAAGACATGCTTCATTTACATCCTTCCATGCATCAACCACTTGCTTATGAAGTTCAACACAAGCTTCTTCCTCTGAACAACCATATTGCTCTATGTAACATTCAACCGCAGAAGCAATATGTTCCCTTTCTTGCTCAAACTGAAAAAGAAAAACATATAAGTAAATGTAGTTTACTCTTAAAAAGTTGAACTTTGTTGGTGTTGCTTTTGAAGGATAGTAAACCTTGTGGGAAACGATGTCGTCCATGAGTCTACAAATGATCGTTGAGCCTTTAATAATTTTAGGTCTTCTAGAAACCCATTGAAGTACATCATTCGTTACCATGTTGCCCATGCCGAGAAGTGAAATGCTTATAAGCAAGGAATAACCTGTTGTTTTTAATGCCAATTCCATGTGCTCCTTAAAATTTGGTTTGTAATTTTTGCTTAACCATTTAGCTTCTTTAAAGTAGGATTCCGCTAGTTTCTTTATCTGTTAAGATCAATGAAAATGAAATATCTTATATACATGAATAAAAAGGTGGGAATAAGATAGAGGAGGTAGAAGAAGAAAGTTTACTTCTTCTTTCGCAACATGAATGTGGAGTGAACTTTCATCCTTGTCTATCTCTTTACTAATTTCTTTATAAACATCTAACATTGCTATATAAAACGGTTTCATGTACTCGGGGAGTACATTAACCATGCTTCTATCCCACCTGAAAAATTTAATGATGTCATTGTTAATAAAATCTTCAAACTTTATTTTGAATATGGATTATGTTAAAATATGATCACTAGCCCAATAATTATATCAAGCCCATCATGTATATTTATTTTAAGAAAATGATTTAGGTATTTTAGGAATAAAGATACATATATATTTTAGGAAAATGATTTAGTATTTTAGGGATAAATATACCTAATTATTTTAAAAAAGATTTAGATATTTAAAAAAAAATATTTAGGAATAAATTGTCTCGTCCCTACCATAAATACTCCTCCATCCTACCTAGGTTTTCATGTGTCAAGAGTGCGAGTTTTTCCCACACAGAGTTGTATTAAACAAATTATTCCCATCTAAAAAAAATTTGTATGGTGTTTTGAAAGAGTGTGTAGTACATTGAACAAAATATTATATATATATATATATATAGTGTGTGTGCGCTATGTATTTAAATGACCTTTGAATAGCTGTAGTGATGACTTGGAGTTCTTCAAATGTTCCGTAGGCATCATATATATCATCTAAAATTGAAGAAATGGCGGTTACTTTGGTTAATATTTTTCTACCAACACTGAATTGAGGCTCAAAATATACCCCTAACGTCCATAAGTAGCACTCAACAATTCTGTCTCTTGCAAAAGAAAAATTGGTTTCGACCTTTAAATCCTTCCACCACCTATTCAATATGTAAACAAGATACAAATATAATTAGTGGAGAAAAAAACATTTAACTTAAAAAATAAAAAAATTCAAATCCAAACATCACCTATATAGTAGGTAAGAATTAATAGTTTGGCTTAATAGCTGGGAAATCAATATTAACTGGAGAGGAAATGAAATTTAACCGGTTCAAGTCATGCTTTAAAACTCATTTTAAACTACTCATAATCCCTCATAAACTCAAAAACTTGATCAAATATATTATATTAAATTTAATGATATGAATAGTGTATTGAATTTAAAGTTAGAAGAGATAAAAGAAAGGTTATAGATAGAAAAAAAATTATACGAAGTTGTATAAACATATAGATAAGTATAAACCTGATGACTTCTATCAACTCCTTTTGATGAAGTCTCTGTAATAGGTTGAAATCCAATTTTGAGAAAGTAAGCAAAGTTTTAGAATGTGAAGGATCTTCTTGATATATCGATATGTACTCTCTTGCCTTCATTCTTGGAATGGCTTTTCTTAGGGGATATTTCAAGGCGCTCTTAACTTCAGCGACAAAAATTGAGCTTGAGTTGGATATAATATTTTTTAGATGTTTGACACTAAAATCGAGAGCTTCCTCAAGAACATCTTCTCCATGTATCCTCATATGTGCCGCTTCATATAGATTTAAAATTCCTCTAACATCTTCCGCAAGTGATTCTTTGAATTTTCCATTACTTTCTACAAATTTCGTAAATATGTCTGCTTCAAATTCATGTACACAAAACAACTGTTAGCTCTTAAAACTATGAAAATATTAATTTTCTTTAGTTGCAATAACTTTTAATTTTTCAAAAAAAGAGTTAAGATTTGAATAAACTTACCGCAAGGAATTTTATAACCTTGTTGTCTAAGGAGTCGAAATAGAAGAGAGATCGTATAAAGATCATCCCATCAATATTTGTGAACTCTCTATAATTCTCATATATTTGTTCTAAGATTTGATGAATCTCGTTCTCAAAATGATAAGATACATTTAACCGCTGAATTGAATCAACCAGATTTAGTATCTTGAGAGGATTTCTATTACAAATCAATAACATCTTTTTCAATTTGACTTTCATCTCTTTAGCTTGTTCCTCCATTTCACCATCTATTTTCTGAAATTTACAAGACAAAAAGTCAAGAAAGTTCAAAGAGAAAACTAACGGTTTAATATAATGAACAAATAAGTATGATTATATTATAATTCATGAACATAGACGACTAATTTACCATTGCTTCGGATGATAATGAAAGGAAATGGTCCTTCCATATGCTTGAATGAAAGTTTGCAATAGGACGTTTGACTTTAAGAGTGTTTGGGCTCTTCATAGATGAAGCAGAAACGGGAGAAGTAGAAACGGGAGAAGCTTTGTGAGACATTTTCTATCGATTCGTTCTAGGAGAAGAAGCGAAGAAATTAGGGTAACTTCACTACCAAATGAGTTCCAATGCATTTGAAGAAGTACTCAGATACTTATATAGATGTTTTTAGATTACGTGGAAAAATTCTTATCACAAAAATTGTGTGATGTTCTGAGGAACTACATCACAGATACCTATAGATGTATTTTTTTTTTTTTTTTTTAATAATGTTTTGTTGTTGGTAATTTTTTTTATTATGTTATCATTTATATTTTCTGGTTATAAAATATATAAAATTAAAAATGATTAGAAATATATATTTTAAAATTATAATTTTAGGAATAACTTAATTGATCACGTGAAAATTTCACATAATCAAACAAACGGTCAAAAACAACCAAATAATAATACTATACAATACTTTTTATTTAGTCTTAGTGAGGTTAATTAGAATTCCAAAAACTCTTAAATGAACTAAAATCATTATAACTTTCATCTACTAATTTTTATTTTATTATCTCATAACTTTTTTATAATATTTCATTGCATTCAAATTAAAGGTATAAAAATATATAAATTTCAAAAGATAAAATATAAATCATATTTTTCTTTTATATTTTCTACCTTTAACAAAATCATTTTTTTACAACATTTTTTTTAATCTATTTTTCTACCGAATTATTAAAAGTCTGACTACTTTTAATTAGAAAAATTTCGTAAATAACTCTCGTAGACTAAAGAAGCACTACAATTGTAGGTGAGTAAAAGATAAATATAAGAAAAGAAGAGACGTAGGTAAATAACCACCGTTCAGGCCACGAGGAGTCTGATTCCAGCCAAGCTTCCTTCGCTAATCCTTCACAAAACCTAAAGGAGAAGCATTCTGGATCTTTTAATCATACAAAATTGTCAAGAAATAAGGAAAATCGGAAGGTGAGTTATTGAATTCTTGTTCTCGAATTTTCATAAGGTATGTGAGAAATATTAGAAGTTAGGTTATGAAATTTGAGTATGCTAATCTAAGAAGAATTGCGTTCATAATCTGTGAAGTAAGTTGTAATCGATTCGGATTGAAGATAAGAATTCTGATGTTCGTAAAAATCGGTAACTTTTGGCTAACTTTGGACCACGTTATATCTACCTATATTTAGAAATAAATTACAAGAAAAATACATGCAAAATCAGGAAGAAATCATATTAATCTAAGTTATGTAACACAAAATACAAAAATGCAAAGAAAATGAAGAAGTATACACTTCAGACAGCTATTGGGACACGTGTCAAGTGAAGAGGCGGGAGGTGCGTCCGGCTTCTAGTGCAACACGTGTCAATGATCTGCGCCGTGACGCGTCGCATCGAATCTGACCTGGTGACCGACTCCACTCTACTACCGTAGATGTTAGAATTTATGCCACAAAACTTCGTAAAGTTTTTAACAAAAATTTTTATTCTTTATTTGTAATTTAATTGTTATCCATTTTATGAAAATTCAAGGTTATTAATATAATCTTGAACCATATGTAGTTGACGTACAAAAAGGTCATGTTCAAGTAATAACTTAAAGTGTCTATAGTATATAGATAAAGTTGGGTGTCTTATCAGGGTAATACTATTGATACAGCCCACTTTGTAATCGTTACAAATGATTTGATTCAAATCTTTCAGGTGGAGACATGTAAGTGGGGTATCCTATGCAATGAGTTTGTATAAGACTGGACTAAGAAATATTTAATCTCTTTTTATAAATCCGTTTATTGAGAAGATTAATATTTCACATGAGGATCATTCCGAAGTTTTATTTAACATGAAAAAGATTAATCCGTATAGTGGGGTATTCTATGATCATTTCACATGAAGATTAATATTTAATCTCTTTTTATAAATCCGTTTATTGAGAATGACATTCTATGCTACGTTTCTACAAAGATAATTTAATAAAAATTGAATTGATTCGTAATGCTTTCGCTATGTGGATGGTGAATTCATTCCAAGTTCATTCTCTTCACCTTAATCATCGAACCGGGAACCCACGCGCCACCTGAAATCGTTCTCTAACCCTACTCCGCCTTTGCCACGCGTCAACGTAATAAAATTCGGATTTTCAGCGCGCGCCTCAAGACTCAAACCCACACATTCTATCTTGGTGGACCAAAGCGCATGTCCTTCTCCACGTAGGTGCATCCGTACGCGTGCATGGCGGTGCGTGTGGAAGGCCCCTCCAACGCGTGGTGCGCACGTGAGACCCCTTTATAAGCCTGATTTGACTCTCACTTGACTGTTTTTCGTCTCTATTTTGATACTGCCTGAATTTCACTTGATTTACGACCTACAAGTAAGCTTTCAAGAAATTTGGGGCTCCCAACTAACTAAAAAGCAAGCTTCAAAGGGTACACTTCCTCCTAGTAAGGAACCACCCAAACTGTAGGCAAGTAATACTTGTAGGAATTACTAAGGGAATAAGCTAGCATGTGAGTATAATGTACCTTAGGTGGTTAGAATATGTGTGATTAGAACCTAAAATGAATAATTTGGATATCTATGACATGTATATTACAACGAAATTACACTTAGAACAAGAGAATTGAAAAGTATGTCTAATTTAATGTCTTATGTTGTGGTATGATGGAGGAAGGGTAGGAAGGGATATTTTGATCTGTGATCCAGGTGATTGATGAATGTTATCTCCCATCGAACCTGTTTGACTGTGTGTATGATTTATTAATTGATTTTCATGCATCAAGGGTTAGTAGGAATACCTTCTTAATAAACATATGAGATTGGTAGACACGTTTTATGTGCTAAAGACGGTTGATAGATATATTTTCCTAGTAAAGCATCCAACAAGAGTTTAATTAAGATTAGGGCCCTATAACTAGTTTTGTTTACATGTGGAATTATGGGTTATACTTATGTGCACCCAGAGATTGGATAAGCCGAGGGGCTAACTTCGAACATCTTGAAACTGAGAAATAGAGTATAAACCCCATGAATGCCTTCAAGAGCCTAGTAGACCTCCATGATGTATGAATATGATCCAAGTAGCCTACAGAATCACGAAACTAGTTGAGTTACTGTTGAGTGTTGAGTCGGGTCAAGGTCGACGCTCTAATCCCATTAAACTCGTTCTTGAGAAGAACTAGGGATTACATGGGTAGTTAGCTCAAGACATGGACCCCTATATGAAGTAAAAACATGTGAACCTATAAACCAGTCGTGTTTGACATGGGCAGGTGTCAAAATGAGATCCCCTATTGAGTGTAACTAGGGATTACAAGGGTAGGTGTCAAGATGAACACCCCTATTGAGTGTAAAAATGAGTCAAGGTCAACGCCTCGACTTCGTAAATCTATCTTGGAAGAGATTAGGGACTATGTGGGTAGGTGGTTAATATGAACACGTCTATTGAATGTAGGAACGGGTCAAGATTGATGCCATGACTCTGTAAACAAGTCTCGAAGAGGGACTAGAGACTACATGGGTAGACGATCTATGAGGAATCATTTGGAACTTGAAGACCTACACAATAGTTTAGAGCATTGTAAGGGTGAACCTAAACTTCTTATAGACCAAAGGAAAGTCGTGGAAACCTACTACTTGATTATATTTTCATACTCACTCCTATTTTCCTTTCTTTTTCAAGTACCAGTCGAGGTGGAGAGGTGCTTGGGAGCTGCATTGTCATAGAGGAGTGTCGTTCTAGAACGTCAGTCCGTTTTTTAATTTTGGAATCTTTTGTATTTTTTTTTTTTTTTTTTATAATTTTATCATTTGTAAAATGTTGTACAACATCTTTGTTGTTTGTTTTTTTTATTTAAACTTTATATGATTTTTTTCTTTTATTTTATTGTACTTTTATTTGTATTTGTTTTTAATTTTGTCTTTTTCATTTTGATTCTATTTTCAACCCTCGAAAATTGGGTAGTGACATGATGTAGAACTAATGCACACTTAACGTCATTAGAATTTCTTTTAGGCATTATTCATGATCTACTTCCATCTTGGTGTTGGTATATCGGTCAGAGACAACAATTTTGGTCATATCAGGATAGCCTTATGAATACTAAGTTTGTATGATCCTTAAACTCTACAAGGTATTGATCAGGTTTCAGGGCATAACAAAAATCTCTTAATGTCCATACACCTTCTGAAAGCAAAATTCAATATGTCGTTCTCTCTAACCCTAATTTGAAGGTAACCTAACCTTGCCATGTCCCTTTTGATCATTACCTTCTCAACAAAAATAGCCTTGTAATTTCTTCTCATGTGGCCAACTCAGGTCTTTCGTTATAGTGCAACTCGGTATCACATGGTAGCTTGAGCATGGATACTCATCTAAATTAAGTAAAAACTATTTTAAAAATACTAAGTAATCTACTTGTAGGCTCTCATCACATCCTTAACATATTAGTTGCCACGTGCTTTTCTCTTGACTTTAGGAAGTTCGGGCCTAGTATCTATGGCTATCTAAGCATTTGAAGTACGTTGATGTTCCAAGTGGTACTCTAGCTGCTCATGGATTCACTATAGGTTTGGAATCGATGGTTCACCCATTTCTTGTGTCGCAGGTCTATTATGCGACAAATCTCATATCTAGGGTGAACTGTTTTTCTGTTCTTAGACTTAAGTAGATTACTTTACTTATGCACTGAATGATTGGCATCTTGGGTTGAGTCGTTATCTCATAAGGTATTGTTATGAAAGTATGATGTCTGCTTATCTAAACATCATCCATAGAAGGTTAGTTGGCGGATCCTCCCACAAGACCATAAAATCACCTAGGATTGGAGAGAGCGATCCTAGTGCGCCAGCTACTAGGTCACATTCCCTTCTCTTGAATAGACTTATAGTGTAAAGGCACTATTCAAGAGATCCCTGACCATTTCCACAAGGTTTGGGCATGCACTACCCTAACCGTCCTATACCTACTCGATAGCACTAGTACCAATGTGGAAAGGGTAATGGACACTCTGATGACATTGTTAATACTACTATAGCTTGAAGAGCTACCTTCGTCATACTAGGATGTCGCAGAGGTTTACTAGGTTCCTAAGGACCTCTAACCGTTTAAATCTTGTCTCTCATTTTTAGGATGTTTAAGACTAACTCCTCAAGCTATTCCATTGTCTTGGTGCACATTAGTCTAGACATATGATAGCTACTATCGATCTTGAGGTGCAGGGTCTACTGAAAATATTTTGACGTAGGTCAATGTGTAAACTGCTCTAGCTATAGTACCCTAATTTTAATTTGGTTATTTCATGAATGGTTGTAGAGATATATACCCATCGATCACCTAAAGCACGATATAATATTCTATCCATTTCTTTAGTCATCTCTAGACATTGAGGAGGTCCACTAGGATCCTAGGGTAGCTAAGTGGCTTAATGCGAACTTTCAACTCCAAGGTACTCTAGTTTGACTCCTTGAGTCTTTTTTTATTCTGGGAGCAAGGTGCTTAGTTTATCAAAGGTGTTCTATCCTAGGTCATCGTCTTGCCAACCCAACTCTAGCACCCTAGTTTTAGCTTTGAGGAGATAAACACGCTATAGGGAGAATACACAACCATTTCACTAGGAGCTCAAAAAACTATATCATGCAAAAATACAAACTCAATGGGAGGTTAATATATATTAATCGCATGGAGCACAAATCACAATAATCCATCCGACGTGTCGCATGCACAAGCCGACGTGTCTGTTGAAGGAAGTACGTGTGCTGATCTCTCGACAGTGTTGTGTTCTTATTACGGTGTAGGATTGGGTTGGATTAGGTGGTCAGGTTGCAAGCACTAAACCATGTCGCGAGGAGGTTGATGGACAACACTATGTGTGTTGTAGTTAGGTGCTAGACGTTGCCCATTGTTCTCTTCTCGAAGCGTGGCAACATCGCGATTGGCCACATGTTCAAGTAATTGTTAGACACGCGTCTTTCTCTCTAAATTCGTTCTCTCTATTCTTTCTTATTTTTCTCTTCAAAATTGAGGCTTAGGGTTCATGTAAACCCCTCGTTAGGGAAGGGGCCAAACTGTAGGGGTGTACATGGTCTGAGTTGGGTCGGGTTGGAGGATTTTTTTGACTCAACCCAAAACTTCGAGTTGGTTGGATTGGTAACCCAACCCAACCCAATCTTCTAGGTTATCAATTTTTTTTTTTTTTAAGTTTTATTTATCCACAATTTATAATTATTCGGATAAAAGTTCACAAACAAACACAAATCAATTTATAATTAATTATTGACAAAAAAAAATCAATAAAAAACAACGAACCAAAATGGTAACATATTAACCTAGTTCAACATTGTCATAAAATTAAAAACAACTAAATACCAACCTTTCTTGACCATGATAAAGGTAACAAAAATATAAAGGTAGATTATGAAATTAAATAAATAATAAAAATGATTAGTTTAAAGGTATGGTATATAACAAAAATAAAAATATATAAAAATATTTTAATTAAAATATTCTCATTTATAAGTAACTCGTTGTAAATTTTTAAAAAAGTAAAAATATATATAAATTGTGACATATTAATGTTTAATAAATAGATAATAAAAACATTAGAATTTAGAATATGCTTTTAAACTATATATATATATATAATTTATGAACTAATCAGATGTATTAACACCTCTCAATTGTAAATTATAAAAAAATTAAAAATAATAAAACTCAGGAATAAGAGTCACTAAATCAGCCTCAGCACCACTCTAGTAAACTCATTAATACGGAAGAATTTTTAATATATTTTATATAATTTTATTTCGCTCCAATCAATCCGAAGATTTTCACCATGTACCTAAAACCGAACCGATTCAGTTTGTGTTCAGAAAAATAAACTCAACCCTACCTAAAATGTTAATCCAACCCAACCCAACCCAACCCATATAGTTCGGGTTGGTTGGTCCGGGTTGTCGGGTTGTGGGGTTGAATGTACACCCAACCATTTTGCACTTGGATTGACTTTTGATGGATTTGTTTCCTAATTTTTCACTATTTTCTTTTATATTTTTTCAAAAGTTCATCTAATTTTCTAAGCATTTTAAATCTCATTTAGTAATTCGGGCACTAAAACTCTCAATAAAATTATAAAAATTTTAATTTAAAAAATAATCAGATATTTAATCTTTCATTAGACTCAATGTTACATAACCTAAAAGAACACATCTTTATTGTTTTTTTAACACTAAGTGTCTTATATGATCTTTTTTTTTCTTACGATTGCATATAATCATTTTTTTTCTCATTAATGTTGCATATAATGATGTAGTAACTCTACCATTAATATGCAAAAACAGTAAATATCCTCTGCAATCACATCCAACAAATTGTAAAGAAATGAATTCATATTTTTCATAAGAAAAATGGATGAAAAATGGAAAAAGAAAGGTAGGAAGAATCAATATATACTAAGAAACATCCCATTTGCAGACAATTCTTCAATGACCAACCTATACCTATGTTGTCACACCTACTAACAATCCATGCTAAGTTTAATTATTTCATGGCCTACCAAATTGACACAATTAAAACAATTATATTCAACTGCCTTATTATTTTTGTTAAATAACTATTAAATCTTTTAAGCATAATTTCAACTTATTGATTTTTGTAATTATTTTTTAAGAGGGTTTTCAACCATCAACTCATATTCAAAAAAAAAAAAAAAAAAAAAAAAAAAAAAAAAAAAAAAAAAAAAAAAAAAAAAAAAAAAAAAAAAAAAAGCCAAATTCCAAAAATGAATGACAATCAAACTTGATTGGAATAATAATTATTTATTATTCCTATACGGGGCTGGATTCAGAAATTTTGTTGAGGAGGGTTTAACTAAATTCAGTAAATATAAGCTAAAAAAGTTATTAAATTCCGTAGCTTCTCCGGCTAGACGAATCCCACAGATCTGACGTCGAAACATTCATCTCACGCTGTTAAAGGGGTCACCGATGAGTACACTTACGCACCTCAGACGTGTTATTCGTCGTCGGAAAGGAGAGTTGGTTTTTGGAAGTTTAGAACCTCACGGATTTATGCGTTTTAGGGACTCACAAGCCATAAAACAACGGGACGAAATTCTGTACGCAAAGGAGAGAGAAACGGAAGGAAAATCGCATGGAAACTCGGGTGAAGAAGACAGGATCCGACGGATCTAGATCCGGGTTGGATACAACCCGCATCCCCATGACCAACAACTCAGTCCAATAACCAAACAAGCCCTCGGCCCAAATGCACCATCGATCCACTACTGCAGCCCGATCGACATCCAAATACTCGAGGCTCAGTCCATTGCTTTGGGAAAATATCAGCACCCGCAGCCCAAACCCAACCGCTTGCCTCGGCCCAACCTACAGCAGCTCAGTACCGCGCCATAGCTAACAACCCATAGCAACCGGGGACCTGCGTACCCGCACACCCGTACGCGATCCACGCGTCAGCCCCCGATTTCGTCACGTGGCCCACCTGCAGCGCGACACCTCCTCGACTCAGTCGGCTTAGAAGGATCGGTATGGCTTGGATCTGCAGCTCAAAAATTGCTTCTTTGGCTCAAGAAACAAAAAAATCAGTCGTTTCCCACTGTTTTGTCCACCTTAAATCTGAAGTTGAGCTTGTTTAAGGTAAATAAAGTCGGTATAAGGATAAATTTCTTAATTTAAGTTCAATTGAGTTAAGAATTCTTAGATTACTAACAAAACGGGATGAATATTCTAATAGAAAACGACAACCAACAGTAATTTGGAGTAATTTCGAGGAACGAGAGTAAACATACTTAAATTAGGGAAAACGCCGGCTAAGGCCAACCAAGTAAGTGAACCTACCGTTGTTTGGTTATAATTGTGTGCAGTATAATGACACGTGCCCGTGACTTCACACGTGTCATAGATGTCACGGTCATGCTCGTCCAAGGCATGTTGCCCATGGTTGCATGCTCATGACAAGCCAAACCCTTTATGTCTTTTTATATTCTAGTATTTTACTTTTGTATTTCTAAGAAGTATGACGTTTAAGAAATATCCTGTCTAGGCCTGTCAAACATGAAATGCCTGAGAATGTACTACAGGGGGATACGACTAGTTATCAACTTCTCTCTGCCCAAGGTTATATACTGTGATCCGTTGTTATTTCTCTCTTGATTACTTATATAACGTCTCTTTCAAAAATCTCTCTTTCGAAAATCTCTTTCTGCCTTAGTTTTCTAAAACCTTCTCTTAAAATCGAGGCCAGAGGCTCGAGCATACGTCGCTTGGCCGTAAGTGATGCAAGAACGAATTGGCTTAGCTCACTTGTCGTTGAAAAGTGAGTGCCACACAATCGCAAGTCCGCTGCCATCAAAAGTGCGATTGTGACAAGTGGTAACAGAGCTTTGTTAGCTCCGTGACATAGCAAAGACCGAAAACATGTCGACAACAAAGTTGAAACCCAAATCACAAGCCGACCGGCTTACTTTAATAGAGGAAGAAATGCTGTTCCTCAAAGGAGTCCCTGACACCATCCGCTTCCTGGAAGCATAGGTGACAAAATAGAATGGAAAAGTCGTAGAAATCGACGCAATGGGCAACCCCTGGATGGGTTGCCAACCGCAGAACTGACGTTTCGAGTGACCTCGCTCGAAAAAAGAGTTGCTCCTACGAGCAGCCCAAGACCGTCTGGTAGCCCCGATAGCTCTATCGCGCACAAGAAGGGACGTGGCGAAGAGTTCAACGTGCTAAAAAATACAACTTCAATGGATTAGCTGGCAAATTCAGAACAACGATCGATGACATCCAAGAAAAGATGGCCGTCATGAGCACCCAAATTGAGGTGACAATGAAAGTCGTGGAGAACGTCACGGCGGGACAAACTAATACAGGATCCAACAAATTGAAGTCCCCAAACCCTAGACCTTTCAAAGGGAACCGGGACGCCAAAGAGTTGGAGAACTTCATCTTTGATGTCGAACAGTACTTCAAAGCCACAACGACTTGTACTGACGACATAAAGGTGACAGTAGCCTCGATGTATCTCATAGATGATGTCAAACTTTTATGGCGTACGAAGGTGCAAGACATCGAGAATGGATTGTGCACTATCGACTCGTGGGAATACCTCAAGAGAGAGTTGAGGGACCAATTCTTCCCCAAAAAATTAAAACATCTAGCAATGGAAAAACTAATAGCCCTAAAGCATAATGGACTATGTCAGATAGTTCTCGACCTTGATGCTAGATATCAGGGGCACATCAGAGAAGGACAAGGTATTCTTCTTTATAAATGGGTTACAACCGTGGGCACGAGAAAAAGGTCCAAGACCTAGCTACCGCAATTGCCAGTGCCGAGAGACTCCTAGACTATGGGAACGAAGCGGGTTACCAAAGAAAAACAACACAGGCCCCAAACACTGGGGGCAAAACATATATACGGTTAGGTCATCGAAATGGAAGCCCCAATAGGCCAAAATGGAAGTAATGATAGACCAAGCGGGTGGACAGATAGACCTCCTCAGAACAACCAAGCGGTGACATTTCGAGGACCTTCCCTCAAAAGAACCACTCGACAACACCTTTACAATGCCTGTTGTGTAAAGGCCCCCACAGACTGTCCTATTGTCCTCATCGGGCCTCTCTCAGTGCACTACAAAGTGTTCATTCAAGAGAGAGCCGACACAGGAGTCGGGACGATGCTAGACAAGAAGGAAGATCAAGACAACCCCCGAATGGGCGCGCTCAAATTCTTGTCAACCCTCCAACGGAAGGTCGACCCAAAGGAGATAATAGAGAAAGGGCTTATGTTCTTAGATGCAACAATAAACTCTCGATCAAGCAAGAGAACCTTGATAGACTCAGAAGTGACCCACAACTTCATCGTCGATCAAGAAGCACGAAGACTGGGACTCACCATAGAAAAGGACCTCGGAAAAATGAAAGCTGTCAACTCCGAGGCCTTGCCTATTGTGGGAGTTTCCAAAAGAGTCCCCTTTAAATTAGGGGCTTGGACAGGAGAGTTGGACCTTGTCGTGGTTCGCATGGACGACTTCGACGTGGTACTTGGGATGGACTTCCTCCTAGAACACAAAGTTATCCCATTACCACTGACAAAATGCTTGGTGATCACTAATCGCAGCCCCACAGTAATACCTGCAAGCATCAAGTAACCAAATAATCTAAGAATGATCTCGGTCATACAATTGAAAAGAGGATTTGCTCGAGAGGAACCTACATTTATGGCTATACCATTAATGGAAGAAGTGACCACTGAGGAAACTATTCTAAGCGAAAACAAGGAGGTACTAGACAATTATGCTGACTTAATGCCAGAGAGCTTACCACAAACATTACCACCCCATCAATGCATTGATCACAAAATTGAACTCCTCCCCAGGGTTAAATCCCCAGTGTCGAACGCATACCGGATGGCTCCCCCTAAGCTAGCCGAATTGAGGAAACAACTAGATGAGTTGTTGACGGCAAGATTCATCCACCAGCAAAGGCGTCTTATGGAGTCCCCGTACTCTTTCAGAAAAAGAAGAATGGGACGTTGCGTCTATGCATAGATTATAGAGCCTTAAACAAGGTGATAGTACGCAACAAATGTAGAAAATAAATTGCTCTGATACCAATTTGTAGAAAACTAAAGTCGCTCCGATACCAACTTGAGAGAAAAAACGCTCGCTCTGAATCTAACTCGTTTAGAAAACTCTCACGAACCTTTAAATGGGGTGTCGAGAGGGGAGAGACAAGAAGACAGAGAATTCTCAAATGCCTTTCTCCATTACACACGGT
Organism: Cucurbita maxima; assembly: GCF_002738345.1. Taxonomy (NCBI): domain Eukaryota; kingdom Viridiplantae; phylum Streptophyta; class Magnoliopsida; order Cucurbitales; family Cucurbitaceae; genus Cucurbita; species Cucurbita maxima. The sequence goes on along the minus strand of NW_019272024.1, from coordinate 4,673,991 downwards.
ACAAAAATTGAATTTGCTCTCTCTGCTGCTCTCTCTTGCTCTCTCTATTTATTTTTTTCTCTTTTTACTCTGCTATTGCATCGACCAGTGAAGCCCTTTTATAAGTTTCCAATTGGCTCATTATTCTCTCTCTCCCATAAGTCGTTTGTCTCTCAGAGTAAGTAATGACTTTTTTGACCGAATTTAAAAAAAAAAAAAAATCATGATTACTTTTTTTTTTTCTCCCTCCTACATTTGAGTTTATTTCTCAACAAAACTCCCCCATAAACTTAAATGTTCCTAATCAATGATTCCTCCTGCACCATTTTCGTTTTCTCGATCTCAGTCGTGGTTTCTTCAATCTTCTCTTCTTCTCCTCGAGCAAAAAAATGGGATTGTTCTTTTATGATGAGACTTCATTTGGATCTTCTCGAGAACATCCCATCTATGACACCACCTCTTCATTTTTCCAGTTTTCAGCTACGCTTGACTCAGACGGCTTCGTTCAGTTTAGTCAATTCCCTTCGTAAGTCCACAGCGACATTTACAGCTAGCATTCTTGTTTCCTCCAGTTTGGTTTTATCACGAGTGAGCGTCTCAATCGTGTGTCGTAAATTCACTGCCTTCTGTTGGATTTGATTCAGGTTCACATCAAGTGAGTTTCTCAGTTGAGTCAGTATCTCTGTATCTTTTTTGTCCCTTACTAGCTCGTCCACTAAACCCTCAATCTCCATGAATAGGCCTTTCTCTTTCTCCGCACCTTCTTCAACTTTCTTCGTAAGATCGGAGATTGTCTTCTCATTCTTTTCCTTCTCCTGTTTTAGACAAAAGGAACTCTTACTTAGCTCAGTCACTTCCTTCTCTAACCATTGAACTTTTGTTTCCAGCTGTTTCTTTTCTTCTTCAATTTTCATCCTCTTTCATCTTTCTACCTCGAATTGCTTTTCTAGTCATTTGAGCTCTCTCTCTTCGAATTCGGGCTCTCTGTTTTTCGGTTGTTCATCCTTCTTCGATTTTCTCGTCTTTGATACCGCGATTTCGCCAAATTCGCTGCGTATCACTTCATTTCTAACAACTTCCACTACCTCTCAACTATCACCATTGTCTTTCGCATCGCCGTCTCCTTTTGTGTTCGGCTCTTCATTTTAGGCCATCAAGAGGATGCCTCCACTTGTTGTGTCATCCAAGGCTAGGTTGATGGTTTCTTCCACCTTCTCTTTGGCTCGACAATCTTTCATACTGACCCATTTTGCCACCATTGTAACATCTGTTAGAATTACAATCATTCACGTAATGACCATATTTTTTACATTTAAAGCACTGGATGTTAGAATTGTATCCTTGACCGCGCCCTTGAATACGTCCTCTTCAATCCCAATTTGCATGGCTCGATAGTCTCTTCTCCTGGTAGTTTTCTTCGTGACTATTACCTTGAGCAGCTTGACCATTCCCGCGGCTCTCACTATCTCTACCTCGAAAATTCTGTGAGTAGAGTATTTTTCCATCCTTTATCGACGCCTTCGTCTGAAGTGCTTGATCGAGTGACTCCTCCTTTTTCTTACGTTGCTCGTGTGCCTCGAGAGAACCGGGAAGCTCATCGACTGTGAACTTCGCTAGGTCCTTCAACTCTTCTATTGCACATACGACATTCTCGAAGTTGTCTGTTAACGACCTTAGGATTTTCTCCACAGCCTGCGTCTCGGGTAACATTTCTCCGTTCTGATTTAGCTGATTCGCCACGGTCTGTACACGTGTAATGTAGTCAAATACATTTTCTGACTCTTTCATCTTCATGCTCTCCAACTCTAACCACCTTCTTTGCCTCATGTCTGAAGGTCTATCTTGGAGAATATCGTTGCCTCTTTGAGCTTTTCGAATAGGTCTTTTATACGAGGTAGAGGGTATTTGTTCTTTATGGTTATCTTATTTAGCTCTCTGTAATCTATGCACAAACGTATCGATCTGTCCTTCTTTCTCACAAATAATACTGATGCACCCCAAGGGGATACACTAGGTTGAATGGAACCTTTGTTTAGTAGGTCTTGTAACTGCGCCTTGAATTCTTTCAACTCCGCTAGCATCATACAGTAGGGTGCTTTAGAAATAGGCCCAGTTCCCAACTCGAGTTCTATAGCGATGTCGACCACTCGAAAAGGGGGTATTCCTGGTAGATCTTCTGAAAATACGTCTAGGAACTTGTTTACTATTGGTGCGTTGTCTAAGGTCGTTTCTTTTCCTCTTACATCTACGACACATGCTAATATAGTCCAACTGCCTTGTTGGACTAGTTTCTTTGCTTTTATCACTCAGACCACCTTTGGAGTAGTCTTGGTGCCTTTAAACTTAAAGCTAGGTCCCACGAGCGGTGAGAATACTACTTCCTTTTTGCAATAGTCTATACTAGCATGGTTTTCAGGTAACCAATTCATTCCTAGTATTACGTCGAAGTTGGTCATGTTCACTACTATTAGATCTACGCTTAGGATTTGGTCTGCTATGATCACGTGGTCATTGCTTACTCTATCCCTAGCTACTAGGTTTACCCACACAGAGGTGTTTACAGAAGATTCATGCAATAAAGGTTCTAATTCGTTCTTTATTTCGTTCACCGGTGGGACACATAAACGTCCTTGACATAACAGTCCATCATCTATTGACTTAGAAAAACCGTCCACTAGGCCTACTTTCAACTGATCTAGGATTTTGTTTAGGCTTGGGTCCTCACGTTGTGAGTCTATGATCCTCTGTCTGAGCGTGGGAGGCACTATAAGTCGGGCTATTTGGGCTACAACCTCCTTGGTTACTACTGCTATGTCAGCTCGTTCGAAATCAGCTTGCACTCGTGGCTCCCTTGTGATGAGGGCCGACGAGTGTACTACTTTTCAACATAGTGCGTCAGCGATTAGTTTGCTTTTCCAGGGTGGTATTGGATATCTATGTCGTAATCTTTTACCAGTTCTAGTCATCTACGTTGTCTCATGTTCAATTCTCTTTGTGTGAACAAGTATTTTAGACTTTTATGGTCTATGTAAATTTGGGTCTTTTCGCCATACAGGTAGTACCGCCAAATTTTTAACGCGAACACCACCGCCACCAACTCTAAATCATGTGTAGGATAGTTTTTCTCGTAATCTTTTAATTGGCGTGACGCATACGCAACAACCTTGCCATGTTGCTTTAGTACACAACCTAGCCCCTTTTTGGATGCATCCCTGTAAATCACGTATCCCGCAGAGCTTTCTGGAACCATGAGCACTGGGGTGGTCATTAGTTTTTGTTTTAGTTCCTGAAAGCTAGCTCACAAGTATCGTTCCATACGAAAGGTACGCCCTTTTTTTGTCAATTGGGTGAGAGGCGAGGCTATTCTAGTAAAGTCTTGGACAAATCTTCAATAGTAACCTGCCAATCCCAAGAAACTTTGTATCTCAGTGACCGTAGTTGAGCGTTTCCATTTCATGATGGCTTCCATCTTGGTGGGATCTACTAAAATTCCGTCTTTAGACACTACGTATCCCAAGAACGAAACTTGTCGTGGCCAAAATTCACAATTGGAGAATCTGGCATAACTTGTTCTCCCTTAAGATAGTTAGGGCTTTTTGGAGGTGCTCTTGATGTTCTAGGTCTGTTTTCGAGTATATCAGGATGTCTATGAACACGATCACAAATGAGTCTAAGCACTCCTTAAATACTCGGTTCATTAATTCCATGAACACTGCTGGGGTGGTTGATAATGCCAAAGGACATTACCACAAACTCTAGTGACCATATCTGGTTCGAAAGGCTATTTTCAGTATATCTTCATTTTTAATCTTAATTTGGTGGTATCCTGATCGAAGGTCTATTTTGGAAAACATTGTTGCCTCTCGAATTTGGTCAAATAGGTCCTCGATGCGGGGTCATGGATATTTGTTCTTTACTGTCCTCTTATTTAATTCTCTGTATCAATGCATAGACGCATAGAGCCATCTTTCTTTTTAACAAACAACGCTGGCGCACCCCAAGAGGATACGCTAGGTCGAATGAAAGATTTATCTAATAGATCTTGCATTTGTGTTTTAAGTTCTTTTAGTTCTGCTGGGGCCATGCGGTATGGGGCTTTAGAGATGGGTCTCGTTCCTGGTTCCAATTCTATTCCAAAGTCTACCGCTCGAGATGGAGAGATTCCCGGGAGGTCCCTAGGGAAGACATCTGTGAATTCGTTTACTATGGTACCATATCTATTGTTTTCTCCTTTCCTTTTGTGTTTACTGCATAGGCTAGAATCGCCCACCCCCCTTGTTGTACCAGGCGTCTCGCTTTCATCATCGATATTATTTTTAGGGTGGTACCTGTGAAGGTTCTTTTAAACTTGTAAGTCTGTTTGGATGTTTGAATACCACTTCTTTCTTATGGCAGTCTATGCTAGCAAAGTTTTCGGCTAGTTAGTCCATTCCTAGTATGATGTCAAAATTCGTCATATCTACTACATTTAGGTCTACGTGGATGGTTCGTCCAGCTATTACCACTTGTCCAACTTTTACTCTATTTTTCGTGACTAGGTCTACCCCTGCTGGGGTATCGACTGACAATACATACATTAAGGGTTCTACTATGAACCCTGCTTGTCTAACAAATGGTAAACAAACAAACAAATGAGTAGAACCGGAATTAAACAACGTCAATGCAAAGTGTCCTAGTATAGAAAGCGTACTTGTCACCACGATACCCCTATTCCATCACGAGGGTACGGATGTGTAATAGCCCAAAAATAAATAAAGAAATAAACAAATAAAAATAAAATAATAATAATAATAAATTATTAAAAAAAAAAAAACAAAACAAAAAAAATAACATTTACGCACTCTCTCCACTGACCTCTCATCCCTTCCCAATTATCTCTCCTCAACCCATCCTTACGCCAGAAAGTAAGAGCAAAAAATAAAAAACAATAATTGTCTGATTTACTTGAGGAAAACAAAAATGAGAATGACCTTTACCCAACTGAGATTCGCAGAGATTTACTGTGAAGATAGATCTGATCAATAAGGTATATATTAAATCTTCATTTTCTTTTATCCTATTTTTTTAGAAATCACAACCAATTATTATTAGATCTTCCTTGAATTATTAGAATGATCTGGCTTTGAGTTAAAAACTAAATGTCAATCATTTATACGATTCTAAATCACGTCAGATTAGTAATATTAGATTAAATTTTTATCAGTAGCCAAATGAATAGATTAAAGATAGCATGGCCAAGAAAACTTCTGAATAGGAAACATTGAGATAAGGAAAGATTAAGATAGAATGGGCAAGAAAAATTCTGAATAGGAACAATGAGATAAGGAAAGATATGGAAACAGAAGTCACTAGAAATTTGGAATCCATTAGAACAGAATCGAAAGGAAACAGATAAAAAAAAAATTAGGGAATTAAAAACCACAAACTAAATATAGAGGGAAATGTAAACACAGAGGGTATGAAAGTTCTAAAACCTACAATAATTTAATAGCTGTATCTACTTTCTTATACAACAGTATGAAAAATGAGATTTTTAATAAAAATATAATTATAGATATATAACATTTCAGACTTTTAACAATGGACCAATGTAAATTAGAGAAATAATGTTGTAGAGTTCAAACCTAAAACTAATGTCATGGGCTCATATAGGTTGACTCGAATTTCAAAGGACGAAACTGAACTTTAATTAAAGATATAAAAGTGACAACGACTTAAGCTAGCCAGGTAAGTGACCTTATTATCGGCATGGTTATATTTTAATATTGACACTTGCCCTGTGGTTCTGCACGTGTCATATATATGGATATGTGTGAATTTTCTGTCGATCGATATGCTTCCTATATGTTATGTATATGTTAGAATATGTGAATTGTATGATAATAGTTACTGTACGATGTGTTCAAGGATATGTCTGAGATAGGATACAAGAAGGATGCACAAAACGAAATGTAACGATAGGAGTAAAATACGTTCACGAAACGTTAAGGTTAGGTTACATACCGGAGTGATATGGATAAGAGAGATTGATGGAAGAATACGGTTAGGTTACGGGTAGAAAGGGATAGGTTTGTGATAGATTGATAGAACGATACCGTTAGGTTAAGTTTTTGTGATGATACGACTAAGGTACGTTCACGTAATGATATGCCTGTGATAGGTATAAGAACGTTAAGGCTATGATAAGTTAGAGAATGATATGACTATGAAGTGTTTACGTTATTACTTGTTTATGATACCATACATTGTGATGCAATATGTCATGGAATGATGTGTATATGATGAAATGTTATGTTAAAAGCATAGAACGTTATGTTAGGTCTCTTAAATTGTGTATATACAGCATGATATGAATGACATGAAATTACGATAAATGACATCAAATATAACCTCGTTAGAATGATGTATGATTTGAGAACAGAAGAATGAGAAACGATATGATATGAATGAAGAACGATATCTGAAACGATATGAAAAATGATATGATATGTACTTAATGCTAGCGGGGTTGTATTAAAGGATAATGAAATTGTAGAAGTAGTGGGGACCTCATGCATTATGTGTGTTCATGCATCTGGGGGGATACCCCTATCCCATCACGAGGGTACAAACGCGTACATCCAATGGCAGGACAACGATTGTTATGCTTTGTATAGCGCTGCCATGACGGTTACTAATTCTAACGGTCCTGGCATAAGGGGCTCCCAGAGTATGCCCACCGAATAAGGAAAGTGGCATAGTGGTGTGCAAACTACCTAGTGAGCCCATACTCGCACGTATGGGCTGTGTGTAGAGTATATGGTACACGTCCATGATCAACGTTAGGATAGCATCGTAGGGAAAACGAAACAAAAGATAGGCCCCATCATTTCATTGCATGTGATTGTTGCATTTAACCCCAATAGTGGAGTCACTAATTGAGTTTTTCTTTAAATACTCAAGCCATGTGCTAATACATTTTTCAGGTTAAGGCAAGACATTCCTGTACGGCTGAAGACGACATCGCAACTCGAGATCATGGCACATGCATAGGATAGTGGTATTTATTTTCTTAGAATAGGATGTTTTAAACTTAATAGCTTATTTATTTTATTTCGGGTCTTTTGTTGTGTCGTTTTAAAGATGTTTTCGAAACACGTAAGTCCATGGCTGTGTTTTAAGTTAAAGGTTATGTTTTATGGAGTTTAAATGAAGTCTTCCGCATTCAATGTTTATGGTACGTCTACAGTAGCGACCTTAAATTAAGTAGAAACTTTTGGGTCGTTATAGTTGGTATCAGAGCAGAGGTTATAGATCTTGTAGACTAGCCTACATCGTTCCATGATCCCACCGTCGGTGCCCCGTCTCAGTCAAGTATGTCTTGCGTAAGATAAGAAAATGAAATGTCGTTGATTGTGTATCAACTTGCTTGGTCATTATAAAATATAACTCATAATTGGACTTTTACTCTATTCATTGTATTATAATTTACTGCATTCATGTTAGCTTAATTCTATATTTATTTTAATTTAGAATATGATATGTTTTACCTTGCGTGGAATGTGAATGTAAATTGTTGTATTGATGATGTTTAGATTTATTGAGATTGTTGTTGTGAATGAGTAGCTTGAATTTTAGTAAGCTACTAAATGTTAGTGTATGGGTGAAAATGATTTTGCTAAGCAAGATCATATGTTTTAGTTAGACGTCTTGAACATAGATAAACTACACAGTCTAATGACCATAGAGATGGGGAGGACTGTACTAATGTATACGGACGAGTAAGTAGTTTTAGATGAAATAAAATGACCTAAGAAGCTTGATAGATATTAATATCCTATAGTATACTATAGATATTAAAAGTGGAAGTGTCTGAAATTTTTTTTTTATAACTTTGAAGTATGTAAAGATGAAATTAAAGTATCAGTAAGAAAAAAAATTGAGTTATGACCATAAAAATTTAAAACATGTATACTTAAATTGATTGGTGAATGACATAAGTGTCATTAATAGAAGATGAGCTTTGTTAGTACTAAGATGTAGAAAACTTTCCTACCTTAATACGGGTTGAAAACTATAAAAAAAAAATAATAATAATAAAATAATAATAATAAAAAAGTAATACAACGGCAATTATGGAAGTTGTGAGATGATTTAAAAGTATCGAGCCACAATTTGGATGAGGCATTACGATCATGGTCAAAAGTTTTGAGGTATATGGAGAGGGACTACGGTATGAGATTATCAAGGTACCTTAAATTTAAGAAACCATGATTTAAAATGAACTTAGGTGGGGGATACATGAGGATTAGAGTGAGACATTGTCTCTAAATCAACTAGAAGTTTTGTGGTAATCCTCCTTAGGGTACACGAATGCACTCAGGAAGCTCAACATAAACAAATTGTTGTAGAAAATTACCGAACAATTTTTCCTAGCAATGTCAACCTGGTTAAAAGGTATTACCATAGTTAAAGTTTCAAGACTATCATTTTAAGTTTGATCTTCAAGTATCCCAAGTTTTATGGCATCTGAGGATAAACACCATGCTTATACAATACCAATTTTTATAAGAGAATTTTGTTAAGCCCATTGTTGAGAGTACAAGGCATTGAAAGGATTGTGATGCCTTTCGGTTATGGTTATAGGAACATTAGTTTTGGGCTATACTAGATAAGGTATACCAAGAGAAAAGCCTATTTGACAATGTTCCCCATGAAAGTTACCAAATTGTCAAACTCTAGCTTGACCACAAATCAAATACGGTAAGTCGTTTATAGATCCATATGATTTCTAGTGCATTCAATTTTGCATTGGGTTAGGGTGGAGTTTTTAACCAGTTTCATGTCATAATTTTGACTCCAAAAATTTACTAGAATTAGGGTAGGTAGCGAAAGAGAAGAAATATTACAAATTTCTTTATTTTGTGGGGAAATAGGCAAATTTGTATATGGAATTCATTTACAAAAATGAGACCTTAATGAGGAACCAAATCAAGTGGACACTTACAAATAATACAAATACAAACAATAATGAGTAAAGGAAAACATTTTTTTTTTTTTTTTTAATTATTAATAATATAGAGAACTAACCATTTTAATTGGAAACATTTCTCTAATGAATTTCCTCGGAACTTCTATAGTAAATGAACTATATAGAATTGTGATCAGTCAAATATTGCAAAGCCCTAGTATCTATTACCGGTCAGAATTGGACTATAACGAAATTTCGATCTATACTGACACCATAATATCTGATTGGGGAAGAAGATTAGAATTAGAAATTGATTGAGAAACAAAGGTATGAGTGCGTATGAGTAGGAAACAAAAAATATCTATTCTAGTTTTATCATCAGCTATGGGTTCGAATCTTAAGAGAAATTCTCGAGAAGGTTTCTCTTTAATGATAAGGAGAGGAAAAAATTTAGATCAAAAGAAAGTGTCATTTTGTGTAGGGGTAGATCCTGTATTTTAAAATGAGATTTTGAGGATGTATGGACAAACAGGTAAATTAGTGAACCTTTAGCTAAGTATAGAAAATCTGATTTGGAGAACCATGTAAATCAGAAACTAGCCCAAAAATAAATAAACAAATAAACAAATAAAAATAATTATAAAAATTAGTTNAAATAATAATAATAAATAAGTAAATAACAAAAAAAAAAAAAAAAAAAAAAAAAAAAAAACAACATTTCCCCACTCCTCTCCACTAACCTCTCATCCCTTCCCACAATTATCTCTCCTCAACCCTAAAAAAATAGAAAAATAATAATCTTGAGATTTACTTTAGAAAAAAAAATGAGAAGAGCCTTTACCCAATTGAGATTAGCCGAAATTTACCTGAAGATAATATGATCAATAAGGTATACATTAAATCTTCATTTTTCTTTTATCCTATTACAATGGTCTAGCTTTGAGTTAGAAACTAAATGTCAATCATTTATACGATTCTAGTAAATCACTCACATTAATAATATTAGATTAAATTTTTATCAGTAGCCAAATGAATAGATTAAAGATAGAATAACCAAGAAAACTTTTGAATAGGAAACATTGAGATAAGTAAAGATTTGAAACAAAGATCTACTACAAATTTAGAATACATGGGAACACAATTAAAAGGCAATAGAGATTTGGGAATTAAAAACCACAAACTAAATATAGAGGGAAAGGTAAAGGTAAATACAGATGGTAAATGCAGAGAGTGCAAAGCCCAGAATAACTTTATCTACTTTCTTATACAACAATAACCATGAAAAATAAGATTATTAATAAAAATATAATTATAGATATATAACATTTCAAGGCTTTTAACAATGGATCAATGTAAATTAGAGAAATAATGTTGTAGAGTTCAAACCCGAAACTAATGTCATGAGCTCATATAGGTTGACCCAAATTTCAAAGGACGGAATCAAACTTTCATTAAATATATATTCGTGACAACAACTTAAGCTAGCCAGGTAAGTGGCTCACCCGTCGTAAGTTACGCGTTATTTGTTAATATGTTGACACGTGCCCGTGAATTTGCACGTGTCATTAAATTGTATTCTAGTTTAATGTGCTTAAGTACGAATTCATGTGAACGTGAATATATGCTATGTATGTTGCTTAGTTTGATGTGATATGTTATGCATGTGACGATATGTGGTTCGTGAATGATTATGACATGATTGTATGGAATAGTTGAACATGAATTGTATGACATGAAACATAGTAAACTGTCTGGAATCATAACCTCGATAGGAATATGTATGAAATTTGAAAATGAGAATGACATGAAGCATGGAACGTGACAGGGGGGTATGATCATTAATGATAATTGTAGAAGTAGGAGGGACCTCATGTATTATGTGTGTTCATGCATCTGGGGGATACCCCTATCCCATCACGAGGGTACGGACGCGTACATCCAATGGTAGGACGACGATCGTTATGCTTTGCATAGCTCTGTCGTGACGGTTACTAGTTTTAACGGGTCCCGGCATAAGGGGCTCCTAGAGTTTGCCCACCGGCTAAGGAAAGTGGCTCAGCGGTGTGCGAACTAGCTGGTGAGCCCATACTTGCACGTATGGGCTGTGTGTAGAGTATATAGTACATGTCCACGATTACCCGTTAGGACAGCACCGTAGAGAAAACGAAACGAAACGAAAGATAGGTCCCATCATTTCATTGCATATGATTGTTGCATAACCCCGATAGGGGGTCACTAACTGAGTATTCTAGAAATACTCAAGTCTCATGCTACTACATTTTTCAGGTTAAGGCAAGGCATTCCTGCTGACAATGGCATCGCAACTCGAGACCATAACACATGCATAGAGTAGTAGTATTTATTTTCTTAGACTTAGGCTAGACTAGGATGTTTCTAACTTAAAATCTTATTCATTTTGTTGAGTCTTTTGTTGTGTAGTTTTAAAGATGTTTTCGAAACACGTAAGTCCATGGCTGTGTTTTAAGATAAAAGTTATGTTTTATGGAATTTAAACGAAATCTTCCGCATTCAATGTTTATGGTACGTATACAATAGCAACCTTAAATTAAGTAGAAAATTTAAGGTTGTTACCGTTGGTATCAGAGATCTAGGTTATAGATCTTGTAGACTAGCCTATGATGTAGGCTTGACATGTTCCATGGTCCCACCGTTGGTGCCCCGTAGGTCAGGTATGTCTTGCGTAAGATAAGAAAATGAAATGTCATTGATTGTGTATGTTGTTATTACTTGGTCATTATAAAATATAACTCATAATTGGACTTTTACTCTATTGATTGTATTATAATTTACTGCATTCATGTTAGCTTAATTCTATATTTATTTTAATTTAGAATACGTTATGTTTTACCTTGCATGGAATGTGAATGTAAATTGTTGTATTGATGATGTTTAGATTTACTGAGATTGTTGTTGTGAATGAGTAGCTTGAATTTTAGTAAGCTACTAAATGTTAGTGTATGCGTGAAAATGATTTTGCTAAGCAAGATCATATGTTTTAGTTAGACGTCTTGAACATAGATAAACTACACAGTCTAATGACCATAGAGATGGGGAGGACTATACCAATGTATACGGAAGAGTAACTAGTTTTAGATGAAATAAAATGACCTAAGAAGCTTGATAGATGTCAATATCCTATAGTATACTATAGATATTAAAAGTGGTAGTGTCCGAAAGAAAATTTTATAACTTTGAAGTATGTAAAGATGAAATTAAAGTATCAGTAAGAAAAAAAAAGATTTGAGTTAAAGACCATAAAAGTTTAAAACATGTATACTTAAATTGATTTTTTGAAGTATTGAGATATAGAAAAACTTTCCTGCCTTAATACGAGTTGAAAATTAAACAAAAAAAAGTAATATTACCGTAATTATGGAAGTTGTGAGATGATTTAAAAGTATCGAGCCACAATTTGGATGAGACATTACAGTCTAGTCAAAATTTTAAAGGTATATGGACTACGAGATTGTTAAGATACCTTAAATTTAAGAAACCATGATTTAAGATGAACTTGGGTAGGAGATACACGAGGATTAGAGTGAGACATTGTCTCTAAATAACCTAGAAGTTTTGTGGTAATCCTCCTTAGGGTACACGAATGCACTCTGGAAGCTCAACCTAAACAAATTGCTGTAGAAAATTACTGAACAATTTTCCCTAGCAATGTCAACCTTGTTAAAAGGTATTACCATAGTGAAAGTTTCAAGGTTATCATTTTAAGTTTGATTTTCAAGTATCACAAGTTTTATGGCATCTGAGGATATCCACCATCCTTATACAACACCAATTTTTATAAGAGAATTTTGTTAAGCCCATTCTTGATATTACAAGGCATTGAAAGGGTTGTGATGCCTTTGAGTTACGATTATAGGAACATTAGTTTTGGGCTATACTAGATAAGATATACCAAGAGAAAAGCCCATTTGACAATGTTTCTAATGAAAGTTACCAAATCCTCAAACTCTAGCTTGACCACAAATCAAATACGGTAAGTCGTTTATAGATCCATGTGATTTCTAGTGCATTCAATTTTGCATTGGGTTAGGGTGGAGTTTTTAACCAGTTTCATGTCTCCAAAATTTTATTAGAATTGGGGTAGGCAGTCGAAAGAGAAGAAATATTACAAATTTCTTGATTTTGTGGGAAAATAAGCAAATTTGTATAGAAATTTATCTACAAAGAGGAGACCTTAATGAGGAACTAAATCAAGGGAACATTAACAAACAATACAAATACAAACAATAATAAGGAAAGGAAAACAATTCTTTTTTTTTCTTTTTTTTTATTATTAAAAATATAGTGAACGAACCATTTTAATTGGAAACATTCCTCTAATGAATTCAGTGGGAACTTCTATAGTAAATGGACTATATAAAATTGTGATCAATCAAATATTGCAAAGTCCCTGTATCTATTACCGGTCAGAATTAGACTATAACGAAATTTCAATCTATACCGGCACCATAATATCTAATTGAGGAGGAAGATTAGAATTAGAGATTGATCGAGAAACAAAGGTATGAGTGCGTGTGAGTAGGAAACAAAAAATATCTATTCTAGTTTTATCATTTATAGGTTCAAATCTTAAGAGAAATTCTCGAGAAGGTTTCTACCCTGAAATTTTTCTTTGTCTTTCTTTAATGAAAAGGAGAGAAAAAAAAAATAGATCAAAAGAAAGTGCCATTTTGGATTTTTATCAACAATTTTCTCGTGTAGGCGGAGATTCCGTATTATGTAAGTTTTCCAACCTTATTGTACATGTGAACATTTATTTCAATGAAGCACTTGAGCCACATACCTACAAAATGAATTATGTTATGATAACATGCTAAACTAAGTAGAGATGTTAAATGACTCAAATATATCTGTAATTAAGTGATATAATTTGAAGAGGCACTCCAAGAGGGCTTTTCATAGCTTTTTGATATAGCATTTTAAAATAAATGCTATAATTTTGAAAGATATAAATGGTTAATAAGGGAACCCTATCTCAAGGATGTAAAAGGCATTCCTTTCTCTCTCTTGTTCTTTTAGCCACATTCGTCCGTCTTCCCCTTCTTTCTCTAGCTTAATCCCCTTCTCTCTAAATACCATTCTCATATTTCTCTCATCCTCTTCTTCCTCTCGCTTCATCCCCTTCTTTCTCTCTAGATACTATTATGTGTTGGTTTGCATCAGTCTCTTGATGGTGTCCCCTTGGTGCTTCAAATTTTTCTCATCAATGCAGTTGATTTGCATTAGATCTCAAGATGGTGAGTCCATTGGAAGGAGACATGCCATTGGAAGGAGACATGCATTCAGTGGCTTGTCTACGAGAAACCCTATTTTCCTCCCTAACTGCAAACCAGACAAAATAGAGCAAGTTCTGTGAAGTAGATGTTGCAGTTGTGTTGTGTTAAAAGGTTGAATGAAGTTTTGTGAGTTATTAGGATGATAGATTCGATTTTGTGAGTTATTAAGATGATAGATTCTCAGGACGATAGATTCGATTGTCCCTATCTATTCTTGCATGTATTGCTTTTGGCTGCATTAACATTATTACATGAAAATTAGAACAGTTTTCAAACTCAGATAGCTTAAGTTGATGATATTATTGTAATTATTGAAGCTCCCCATTTCTTTGCGTTACAATGAATTGAAAACCCTGCTTTTATGTAATTGTTGAGAATTGGGGTGTGAATGGGAATGGATAAGAAGCTGAATTTGGCTGGATAAGAAGGTGAATTTGGCTAGCCTGCGTCGGTTGGGTCGGCAGAGTAGCTGCTGATATCATAGCCTTGGAATATATAGGAAATTGGAGTGAGTCTGCCAAGTAAGGCTGGACAAATGAGGTTGTTTTTCGATAATTAGCTAGAGAAATTCGGTGGGAGGAAATCGTCGATGGGAGGTTGTTAGAAGAAAAATAAAATGCGTAAAATAAAAGAGAGAGAATGACTGAAATTTTGACTCCGTTCAAAATCAGATTATTCGATATTCTGAACAGATTTTCTATTTAAATATAAACTATCCTAAAAATGGCTGGAGAAAATGACGAAAGAGTGGCCAACTAAATCTGTGTCACTCCCTACAAAATTGTCGTAGGTGATCCATTCGAGCCGTAGGTGATCCATTCGACGTGTTTTGTCAAATGGTCATACGGAGGTATTCTGAAATCGTGTGAATCTAAATAAGGAACAACTGGAAAAAACCCAGGTTTTATCTAACAATCTCCTCCTAAAACCTTTGGTTCCAGGTTTTATCTAACAATCTCCTCCTAAAACCTTTGGTATATCTACCTTATTATTTGAACTTCGATCTTTGAGCGTAGTTCTTCAAATTTCACCCACGCCAAGGACTTGGTGAAAATGTCTCCAAGTTGTTTCTCTGTTCGGATGTAATCAATCTTGATGAGTCCTCGATCTGCACATTCTTGAATGTAGTGGAATCTGATTTCTATGTGCTTGCTCCGTTCGTGCAAAATTGGATTTTTGATCAGGGAGATCGTAGCTTTGTTGTCTACGTATAGCATTGGTGGATCACTTTCTCTCCCGATGAGTTCTTCCATTAGTTGCGCAAGCCAGATCCCTTGTGTTGCTTCCATCGAAGCGGTGATGTATTCTGCTTCGCAAGAAGACAAAGCAACTACCTTCTGTTTTGTTGATTGCCAGCAGATTGCTCCGCCTGAGAGAAAGTAGATCATTCCGCTAGTGCTCTTACAATCATCAACGTCACCGGCCATGTCACTATCACTGTAGCCGACCAGCTTGAGTTTCTCCTTTCAGCTTCCTGTGCAGTATCTTACACCCCAGCCTCTGGTTCCGGCTACATAGCGCAAGATGCGCTTGACAGCCACTAGATGCTCCCCCTAGGTGCTTCCATAAACCGACTCACATATCCAACAGAATAAGCAAGATTAGGACGAGAGTTTACCAGATAGCACAGACTCCCGACAATGCTGCGGTAATTGGTGGAGTCGACTGTCGTCATAGTGCCGGCCTTCCTTAGTTGGAGTCGGGCCTCCATTGGCGTCCTTGTAGGATTACTATCCACAAGCCCAGTTGTGTCCAACAACTTCTTCGCGTATGCACTTTGGCAGATGGAGATGCCGGTAGAATTCTGTTGCACTTTGATGCCGAGATAGTAGCTGAGCACGCCGAGATCGCTCATCTCGAAGTTTTTCGACATCTCCTTCTTCCGAGGACTTCCACGTCACCTCCAGTGATTATGAGGTCGTCGACGTACACTCCCACGATCAGTCGCTTCTTGCCATGGCCGTGCATGTACATGCCATGCTCAGAGGCGCAACGTTTAAATTTCAGTGACAGTAAGGTACTGCCGAGCTTCGCGTTCCAGGCTCATGGAGCTTGTCGAAGCCTGTAGAGTGCCTTGTGCAGGCGCAGTATTTTATTGGAGTTGTCGTTGTCCAGGAAGCTAGGTGGTTGTCGGACATAGACGGTCTCCTTCAGCTCTCCGTTAAGGAAAACAGACTTTACGTCCATATGGTGAACCTCCCAAGAGTAATGTGCCGCAATTGCCAGCAAGAAATGAACGGATTCTAACCTTGCCACTGGCGCAAATACCTCTTCGAAGTCCACTCCTTGCTTCTGGACGTAGCTCTTCGCCACTTGTGCTTCACAACTTCCTTTTTCGTTGGCTTCAGTTTGAAGACCCATTTGAGTCCTATGGCTTGGTGTCCCGGCGGCATATCCTCCAGACTCCACGTCTGGTTCTTGGTGATGGATGTCATCTCCTCCTGCATTGCCTTCAGCCAGCACGGGTTCTTTTCTACTTAGGCGAAGGTGTTTGGTTCATCTGGCACTGATGGCATGTAGTTCGGCCACTTCTTCAAGCTCGCGCGCTGCCAGTCCAGGTGGTTCACCTCCTTCTACTAGGTCGTCCATCCTTCGGTACTTGGCATCCATATAAGTATCATGATCGGCATCCAGCGTCGAATCCGCAGTCCGTGGTGTTGCGAATTCCACTGGTTCAGGGGTTGCACCTGCTGGCGGCGGTGACGGCTGCTGATGCTGGGCTCCTCCTTCTTCCGGCTCGGTGACGAGGTACTTCACCGTGAATTGATTTGGATTATGGTCTGCCTCGATCACGTCATTCCACTGCCAGAAGGTGCTTTTATCGAAGACGACGTCGCGAGACACGTGAGCTCGCCCCCCTACAGGATCATATAGTCTGTACGCCTTGCTCCCGGGTTCATAGCCGATGAAGACGACCTTCAGCCCCCTGGGAGCGAGCTTGGCGAGGTGGGGACGTGTTATCTTCATGTATGCGACGCAGCCGAACGCGAAAATGATGTACCGCTGGTTTTTTGTTGTACCAGGCCTCATATGGCGTCTTTTCCGTCAAGGCTTCGGGTTGGTGACCGATTGAGGAGATAGACGGCCGTCATTACTGCCTCTCCCCATAATCTCCCAGGCATCCCGGCCGTCACCAACAATGACCTCGCTGTCCCGACGATGGTCTGATTTTGGCGCTCCACCACTCCATTTTGGTGGGGGGAGTAGGGCACCATTAGGTGTCATTGTATGCCGATCTCGTCACAGTACTTACCGAAACATGTCGAGGTGAACTCTCTGCCTCGGTCTGTGCGCAGCACTCGCATCTTCTTCTTACATTCGGCCTCCGCTCGCGCTTTATGCACTTAACCGCCTCTGCAGCCTCACTTTTCGCTTGCAGTAGGGTCAGCCACATGAAGCGGCTTTTGTCATCGACTAACAGGAGGAAGAGACTCTTACCGCCTGGGGTCGTCGACTTGACGGGCCAGCAGATATCGCCGTGTACAAGCTCCAACGGCTCATCGGCTCGGTAGGATGTTCGAGACGGAAAGGGTGTGCTCCTCTGTTTGCCGATGAGGCACCCGTCGCACAGCTTGTTCACGCCTTTGATTGCTGGCAAACCGTGCACCAACTCCTCCTTCTGTAGCTTTTCTAGAGCAGGAAAGTTTAAGTGCCCGTACCTTGCATGTCACCTCCAAGATACCTCTTCGGTCTTGGCCGAGAGACTGACGGGTTGCTCTATCTCTAACTCCAGGATGTAAAGATGGGTTTGTCGTGCGCCTTGCCTGCTGAGCAGCCGTCGTTGATTATTGCAGATTTTGAATTGTCCGTGCTCGATGGAAATGAAGCAGTCTGTCCCATCGAGTTGACCCAAGCTCACAAGGTTAGCCTTGAGCCTCAGGATGAAGTAGACGTCGGTCAGCTTGCGATGCTCGCCTCCCTTGCTAGCGAACAGGATGGTGCCGCGTCCTTCGATCTCGACAACGGAGCCGTCGCCGAATTTCGTCAAGCAATGTCTCGATTGAAATCGCCGTGATCCGCATTGAAAAATCATCGACGAATTCGCTACTTAAAAGTGGATCTCTGAGAGTTGGGTTCGATTCCCTTCGAGGCCGACTGCACAATGCGCGTCACGTGGAGGAGTGAGTAAGCCTACCTGAGATGGGCCCCACATCTACTTGAACTTGAGACCTGTGTGTTGTTAGGTTGACGCTTTAACCACTTGAGCTATTCAAGTTGTTTGTTGATAGGTTGGCTCCTCCGCAATGATATACACCGATGACTTCAACCTGGCTCTGATACTACTTGTTGTTTTTCGATAATCAGCCAAAGAAATTCTGAGAGGAAATCGTCGACGGGAGTTTGTTAGAAGAAAAATAAAATGCATAAAATAAAAGAGAGAGAATGACTGAAATTTTGACTGCATTCAAAATCAGGTTATTCGATATTCTGAACAGATTTCCTATTTAAATATAAATTATCCTAAAAATGGATGGAGAGTGGCCAACTAAATCTGTGTCATTCCCTACAAGATTGTCGTTTAAAACTTTGGTGATCCATTCGACGTGTTTTGTCAAATGGTCGAACGGAGGTATTCTGAAATCGTGTGAATCTAAATAAGGAACAACTGAAAAAACCCAGGTTTTATCTAACAAATGAGTAGTTCTCATTTATATAAGACAAATTCTTTTCATTAGAACTCTCTAGTATAGTGAACTTGAGGTAATTGTTGTATGAATTGCACATTATGAAATGACATGTTAAAAGTAGTCTACACCCCCTTGGTCCAACAGACTCCCTCCATGCCTCCCACTCCCCCTCCGACTCCGACTCCCCCTCCGACTTCCCCTCCGACTCCGACTCCGACTCCCCCTCCGACTCCGACTCCACCTCCGACTCTCCCTCCGACTCCGACTCCGACTCCCCCTCCGACTCCAAGCATGAGCGTTATGTTATGTTTTCTAAATTGTATGTATTCAGCATGTTATGAATGACATGATATCACGACAAATGAAATGAAATATAACCCCGTTAGAATAATGCATGATATGAGAATTGAAAAATAAGAAAAGATATGATAGGGAAGTAAAATGATAGCGGGGTTATATTTAATAATGTCGAAAATGGACCTCATGCATTATGTGTGCTCATGCATTTGGGGATACCCCTATTTCATCACGATGGGCAGGGGTACGATCATTATGTTTTACACAATGCTGTTGTGGCAGGGGTATGATCATTATGTTTTACATAATGCTGCCGGCAGGGATATGATCATTTTGTTTTACATAATGCTGCTGTGACACTAATTCTAACGGGTGTCTGGCATGATCATTTTGTTTTACATAATGCTGCTGTGACACTAATTCTAACGGGTGTCTGGCATGATCATTTTGTTTTACATAATGCTGCTGTGACACTAATTCTAACGGGCGTCTGGCCTAAGGAGCTCCCAAAGTATGCTCGCCTGACAAGGAAAGTGATCCGACGGTGTGCGAACTGACTAGTGAGTCCATACTCGCATGTATGGGTTGTGTGTAGAGTATATGATACACATCCAAGTTACCCGTTAGGACAGTACTGTACGAAATTAGATTGGAAGGATAGGTCCCATCATTGCATTCACATATTCTTGCATTTAACTCCAATAGTGAGGTCACTTTGAGTATTTCTTTAAATACTCAAGTTATGTGCTACTACATTTTTCAGGTTAAGGCAAGACATTCCTATACGGCTCACGACAACATTGCAACTCGAGACCATGGCACATGCATAGGGTAGTTGTATTTATTTTCTTAGACTTAGGCTAGAATAGGATGTTTTTGATTTAGACGTTTATTTATTTTATTTAGTCTTTTGTTGTGTCGTTTTTTAAAAATGTTTTCAAAACACGTAAGTCCACGGTAGTGTTTTAAGCTGAAGGTTATGTTTTATGAAAGTTTAAATGAAGTATATCCGCATTCATGTTTATGATATGTATACAGTAGCGACCTTAAATTAAGTAGAAAATTTTGGGTAGTTTAACTTTGTGGAGATAAACACACTCTCGGGAGAATACACAATCATTCACTAGGAGCTAAAAAAAACTATATCATGCAAAAAAAAAAAAAAAAAAAAAAAAAAAAAAAAAAAAAAAAAAAAAAAAAAAAAAAAAAAAAAAAAAAAAAAAAAATACAAACTCAATGGGAAGTTAACATATATTTGGAGCACAAATCACATTAACTCATCCTCCATTTTATCACAACAAAAAACATAAAGAACAACCCACGTCTCAAAATCTCAATAATGGACACTTTAGTCATTTTCTACATACATAGATTACTTGACCAAATTGCCCTACTTGAGCTCTATCATGCATAATTTCTTTCTAGCTCGACGAAAAAGAAAATAAATCTGCATGTATCTAATAAGCTCGTTCTATGTGCATTTCAGTAATTTTCTATAACATGATTGCATACTTATCCAAAAATGTCATTTGGAGGCCCTAAACATGCATATTCTGACCATTTAAGGTAAGGAATACTTAAATGCTAGAACGTCTTACCAATCCTATAAGTATTACTTGATACCGTCTGAGTAACTACTGATATGGATGACACATGACTTCCCATGCTAGCTTTTCCACGTGTTAGGAGCACTTCTGAAATTTCTCTAGTAGGTCCTAGTACAAATAAAATTATTGTTAGTATTGAAATCAGGACGAAAAACTAACAGACGGAGTTCGAACGGAGTAAATAAACAAACTCATGTGCAGAGGGTATGTCGCATGCACAAGTCCACGCATCTGGAGAAGGAAGTACGTGCGCTAATCTCTCGACAGTGTTGTGTTCTCATTAGGGTGCAGGATCGGGTTAGACTAGGTGGTCAGGTTGCAAGCACTAAACCAGGTCGTGAGGAGGTTGATGGGTTGGATGTGGCTTTGTCTGGTCCAACAGCACTATATGTGTTGTAGTTAGGTGCTAGATGTCACGGTCATGCTTGTCCAATGCGTGTTGCCTATGGCTGCATGCCCATGACAAACCAAATCCTTTATGTCTTTTCATATTCTAGTGTTTTACTTTTGTATTTCTAGGAAGTATAACGTTTTAGAAATATCATGTCTAGGTCTACCAGACATGAAATGCCTCAGAATGTACTATAGGGGGATACGACTAGTTGTCAACTTCTCCCTACCCAAGGTTATATATTGTGAGCTGTTGTTATTTCTCTCTTGTTTGCTTATATAATGTCTCTTTCAAAAATCTCTCTTTCGAAAATCTTTCTCTACCCTCGTTTCTAAAACCTTCTCTTAAAATCGAGGCCAGAGGCTCGAGAATATGTCGCTTGGCCGTAGGCGCGCAAGAACGAATTGGCTTAGGTCACTTGTCATTGGAAAGTGAGTGCCGCACAATCGCAAGTCCACTGCCATCAAAAGTGCGATTGTGACACTAGATGCTGCCCATCGTTCTCTTCTCGACTCGTGGCAACATCGCACTTGGCCACGTTTTGCAAGTAATTGTCCGACACACGTCTTTCTCTCTCCTCCCCCCTATGTTTGTTTTCTAGAGTACCCCTACGGTTTCCTCTCTAAATTTGTTCTCTCTAGTCTTTCTTATTTTTCTCTTCAAAATGTGATGATTAGGGTTCATGTAACCCCTCTTCTTTTATATTTTTCTAAATTTCATTTGATTTTCTAAGCATTTTACTCTACTCTATCTCAGTTCAACCACTAATACTTTCAATAAAATTATAAAAAATTTAATTTTTAAAAAAATCAAATATTTAATTTGTCATTGGGCTCCAGTGTTACATAACCTAAAAAAACATATCTTTATTTGATATATTGTTTTTTTTTTTTAAACGGTTGCATATTATCATTTTTTTTTTCATTAATGTTGCATATAATGATGTAGTAACTCTACCATTAGTATGCAAAAACAGTATATACCCTCTGCAATCACATCCAACAAATTGTAAAGAAATTAATTCATACTTTTCATAAGAATGATGGGAAAAGAAAGGTGGGAAGAATATATACTCCAATTCTTCCATCATGACCGTCATGTTGTCACCTACTTAAAAATCCATGCTAAGGTTAATTATTTCATGACTTACCAAGTGACATAAAAAAAACAAAATTCGACAAATTCTAATTACACCCGCTTATTGAAATGTCTCATGTTTTAAGCACAATTTTAGCTTATTGATTTAAAAAATGAATGCAAAACAAACTTCATTCGAATTATATAAGCTAAAAAAATTATTAAATGAACTAAACTATTAATGGTCTACCTTACCACTTTCATCTACTATTTCTCATTTTATCATCCCAACATTTTCATTTCAAATTAAATAACATTAATAAAATTATATAAAAAAGAATATGTAAAAGTAATTGAATATGTGAGTTCTACTATCACCCGAATTCTCGCACCACTCTCAGCCACACCCTACTCGACGCCCACACAGCTTCAAACGAACACTCATCCCTTCAACCACGCTCCCAGAGGAAGGGTCAAGGGCGAAGAACCAAAGGATAATTGTCGAGTTTCCATCGAAAACGTCATTGGAATTCTGTACACAAAGGAGAGAGAAACAGAAGCAAAATCACATGGAAACTCGGGTGAAGAAGACAGGATCCGACTGATCCAAATCCGGGTTGGATACAACCTGCAACCCAATGACCAATAACCCAATCCATTGCTTTGGCACAATTTTAGCGCCTGCAGCCCAAACCCAACCGCGTGCCTCGGCCCAACCTACAGCAGCCCAGTACCGCTCCATAGCTAACAACCTATAGTAGCCCCTGACCCGCGTACCCGCACCTCGACCTGAATCTGCCTGCACAAGCGTCGGCCCTAATTGCACCACGTGGCCCACCTGTAGCGCGACACCTCCTCGACTCAGTCGGCTTAAACGGATCGGCTCGGCTCGGCTTCACAGCACAAAAGTTGCTCTTTTGGCTTGGTAAACAAAAAAAAAAAATCAATTGTTTCCCACTGTTTTGACCCTAGTAAAACTGAATTTAAGTTGAATTGAGTTAAAGAATTCTTAGATTACTAACCAAACAGGATGAATATTCTAATAATAAATAACAACCACCAACAATTTGGAGTAATTTGGAGGAATGAGAATGAATGTACTCAAATTAGGGAGAACAGCGGCTAAGGCCAACCAAGTGACTCTACCATCATTTGGTTATAATTGTGTGCTGTATGATGATACGTGCCCGTGACATCGCACGTGTCATAGGCACATATATGCAAACTATTATGAAATTATATGTATATACTATGAGATGTGATTGTTATGATGTATTTGATGAATTGATATGTTTATGATATGATATGATATGATATGTTGAATACATGCTCGGGATATGTTATGTGACTATTATGATATATGATATGATATGTGCACGATATGGATTCTTATATTTGAAAGCATGAAAATGTTATGATATGATATATGTGCGACATGAATGATATGCTATGATTGACATGCAAAAAACGAACAAGCATGAAATACAATCCTAGTCTATGCATGAGAGTTATGATAAATGATATGATAAACGTTATGAGAAATGATATGAAAAATAATATGATATGAACAAGACGCTAGCAGGATTTGTATTAAATGATAATGAAAATGGAAAGATTTTGGGACCTAATACATTATTGTGTGCTCATGCATCGGGAGATACCCCTATTCCTTCACGGTAGTATAGACGTGTACGCTACAAGGCAGGAAAACGATCATTATGTTTATCATAATATTGCCATGACAGTCGCATTCCTAACGGGTGTCCGGCATCAACAGCTACCATAGAATGCTCGCCCGACCAGAAAGGGGTCTAAGAGGTGTGCGAATCGACTAGTGGGTCCATACTTGGCACATATGGACCATGTGTAGGAAAATTAATTACACATCCAAGTTGCTTATTAGGATAGTCGCAGGAAAATAGACTATAATGATATGTCCAATTCATGAAATTGTATGTGTTTGTATTTAACCTCGATGGGGGGACCGCTTGTAAAGGCAAAGCTCCCCTGTACGGCTAACGGTGGCATCACAACTACAAGACCGTGGCACATGTTTAGGATAGTTTCGTAATTTAAATTTAGTAGACTATAGGTTAATATAGGTTAGTTGCATTTTCATTTAGTAGCATATAGGTTAGTATAGGACATTTTACTTCAGATTACTTTTCTTTTTATTTCAATTTGTATTAGTTTGTTTAAAGGTTTGAGATGAAACACACAAGACCAAAGTTAACTTTATTATAAAGTTTCAATTTAATTATTTCCGCATTAAATGTTCATGATATGTATACCGTAGCAACTATATGTTAAATAGAAAATTTAGACCTCATACCAATGAAGTGTATTCCTTACTTATAAACCCATGATCATTCCCTAATTTAGCCAATGTGGGACTCCGTCCCAACAATTCTCAACAATCTTCACATCGAACAAATTACACCATAGAGCCTCCCCTGAGACCTATGTAGCTCTCGAACAGTCTCCCTTTAATCGAGACCAGCTCCTTTCTCTAGAGCCCTCGAACAAAGCACACTCTTTGTCTGAAACATGAGTCACTTTTGAGTACACCTTTGAGGCTCAACTTCTTTGTTCAACAATTGAAGATTCTACTGGCATGACTAAGTTAAGGGAATGACTATGATACCATTTTAGGAATCGCGGATCGATTGTTGAACACAACTCGATGTAGGAAACACTCTACTCTTTATTATCAGGGATCGATTGTTGAACACAACTCTTTGGGAAACACTCACACTCTTTATTAACATCGAGAAGAGATTACAAAGCACTCTATAGAGTATTACTGCACTACATATTTTGTATTTCTTGGAATGAAATCCTAGGTAGGATGGAGCTATATTTACTGTAGAGACCAAACAATTTATTCTTAAATTTTATGAACATTTTTGTTCTAAAATATCTAAATCTTTATCTTAAAATATTTTTAGATATATTTATTCTTAAAATACCTAAATCATTTTATAAAATAGGTAGATATTTTTACCTAAATCATTTTCTTAAAATAAATATACAATTGACTCATATAATTATTGTGCTTGACCGTCAGATAAGGATATTGAAACACTAAAATATTTTAACATACAACACAAGAGCTCCAAGAAAAAATTAAAAATCTGATCTTTTCTTTTAAAGTTAACCTTCTAAGATTTCATTGAGAATTTTAAAGATGCTTAAAAAAAATTTAGAAACTCGAGAAAAATATAAAATAAAAGTGTAAAAATAATAATAATAAATAAATAAATAAATAAAGTTTCTTATTCTTATCGGTTTCTCTGCATCTCTCTCCTCGGCCTCGGCATCCTTCAATTGATCGGCCAAATCGTCTCGCCCTTCCGATTACGGAGGCGATGCTTTTTGTTTTATTCAATGTCTCCTCCATTGGCCATCACGCACAGGCAACTCAGCAAGACATTGCATCAGATCAATCTTTTGGTGAGGCGATCTCTTTCTCAAACTCTATATATACCGCTCAGATTATGAATTCTGATGCCCTGCAGACGTTCGGATTTGCGACGACGATGCTGTTCGTGTTCGATTGATCGATCGATGGCCGTGATTTCGAAGGCTGTGCTTGGCTCGATCTGTAAAAATATTACGATGATAAGCTAGATCGATGGAAGGACAGTAAAATGCTCCTTCTGCTGCATGTGATCTGATTTGCGTGTGAGGGAATGGTATCTCGATGAAGGACAATAAACTGCTGCATGTGTCCAGCAATCATCTTCCATCATTGCCTTACTATCATCTGTAATTTCAAGATTTGTATCAACCATGTGTAAAAGGGGAGCTTATTCTCAGAAAGCCATTCCTGGAATCATTCATCAAATCAAGTAGAATTAAATTTCACAGAACAACGCTAAGCTAACATCAACGAGTCGTAGTAGGTTCGGCCTAAGCCAACCAAGTAAATGACCTTACTATCAGCTCGATCAGAAGACTTGTGTTATGCATGACAACACGTGCCTAGTGGGTCTTTCACGTGTCATTTATGCTTTATGTTATATGATGATGTGATGATACTATATGATGACTTGATGACATTAGATAATGATGTGATGATGTACATGGGGCTTAGACTCTCGCATAAAGTTCTTGTTTCGCCGATTCAAAAGTTGGCGAAGTTTTTTTACTAATGAATTGATAGTCAAAGTCATTCCATTCTGGAGACTGTCCTCGATCAAAAGATCGTATTTCTAAATTTTCATAAGGTCCCCGAGAATTTCTTCCAAAGCTTATTGAATAATATTTATGGATTCTGTCATCTCACCAAGTTTGACTAAATACTTTTTGCCACTTGAACTTCCCAATCAAAATCATCATAACACTGAAAAAAGAGAGGGAAAAATAAGTAAATAAAAATGACGTAGAAAAGTCAAGATTCCAAAGGAATGAAAACGTGACTGAATTGGTCCGGATCACTCTTCGGGACAGAATGGAAGAGGGGAGGAGATTCTCGAACGAGGGAAAGGATCAAATGACTTCGAAATAATTGAATGAGGAGCCGTATGAGGTGTGACATGATGATAATGTGCATGTATTAAATGCTACAATACATTATGATGACGAGTTTTCAAAGACACAACCCTAGTTAATGTTGATGATAATGAATGTATGAAGGCCAATGCATGCATGTTTCTTATATTAACATGTGAACGGTGTATAGGGTTGTGTCATAAAGATGATTTAAAGATGAAAACTATAAGGACCTCATGCATTTTGTGTGTTCATATTACACTGGGATACTCCCCCATCGTATACTATGATGATGGTGGTGGTCTTGCCTTGCATGACACTCAAGGGGTCTGGTGACCTCCAAACGTCGCTATGGACAGCTAGTTCGACTATAATGAGTCTAGGGGGTGGGAATTACGTGAGGACTCATGCTCACACATGTGGGAAAATACTCCAAGATCAATATACTAAAATTACATATACTAATTCCATAAAAAACTCGTGAATCCCGAGAAAAATCAAAAATCTAAAACCTAAAACTAACCTTTTGTTATTCTTCATTTTTTTTTTTTTGATGAAATCGAGTGAATTCAGTGGCTATAATGAATCTCGTGAGAGTTTTTTTGTGAAGGATTCTCGGTCAAATTTAGCTGTCTCTCATTGGATTTAGCATTTTTCCTCATCTTCTTCTTCCTCTCAAACCTTAACCCCTCTTTTTTTTATCTTTTGTTTTCCTCTTCCATTTTATGTTTTTTGACTGGTGACCAGTTCAGTGCCTCTCCACACCAAAGCGTCAATCTATGTTTTATAATTATATCTCGAACAATTTTCTCCGTTTGTAATAAATTTAAATTTAATCAACATGGTCTTATAATTAGATTTTATTTTGCATTAGTTTTGATTTTGTTGTCTTATTTGATTTAAATTTTATTAGATTTTCATCCTTCATTTATTTATTTTATTTTATTTTATTTGTTTTCATTTTCATTTTTTCTTTTTAGGCATAGTTGAAGATTCAAAACCTCTAAATTTGGGACATGACTTAATCCCATAAATCCTTAATAAAACTCATCAAACTTAAAAAAATAAAAGAAAAAGTTAAAAGGATTCCTAACTCCTTAACCCACTGTTACAATTGTGATTATATGCCAAAACTTATTTATGGTTTCGTACATGTTCATGTAGTCAAAACCGAAAAAGAAATAAATGAAAGTTATTCATAAATGTACGTGTTCAAATTATGCATGACTAAAGAAAATCAAACGTAGAAATCGAGAAGGTGAGGACGAAGAAGATCTACAACCATCCCGTGAAGCATCACTATGTACGACTCTGTGTGAGGCTTAAAAATAGTCCTAGACCAATTGTGACATTAATTTGATATTGAAACTAAAATTGACTAAAGAATGAGAGGCAGTAAATTTATTATTATTATTATTATAGATTTTTTTTTATGTGACCAAATTGAATTGCTTGTGTGATTACAAAATAAGAGGAAAAAAAAAAAAAAAAAATCTAACTTTAGACATGTGGGAGTGGCCAAGACACTCTAACCATCATTCCCAAGACAAAAGGCTTAGGTTAAGTCTAAACTTTGGGTCTCACAAACCTTCTTGTTGCAAAATATATTCAACCACGCATTGGATTGACAAGAAGAGATTCGATAAGAAACTTTGTTCGACCCTTTGCATTTGCATATCCATCCTCATCCAAATAAAGAAGGTTTATAACTCTAGAAACATTCACGAACCCGCATAAGAATAGGCATTGGAACATATTGGATGAAGACATTCTTCATTTGTGTCCTTCCATGCATCAACCACTTGCTTATGAAGTTCAACGCAAGCTTCGCTCTCTGAACAATCATATTGTTCCATGTAACATTCAACTGTCGAAGCAACGTGTTCTCTTTGTTGCTCAAACTGAAAAAGAAAAACATGTCAATAAATATAGTTTACTTTTGTTTGTGCTGCTATGAAGGATAGTAAACAATATGTACCTTGTGGGAAACGAGGTCGTCCATGAGTCTAGCAATTAATGTTGCGGCTTTAATAACTTTAAGTCTTCTAGAAAACCATTCAATTACCTTATTTGTTACCATGTCACTCATACCCAAGAGTGAAATGCTTATAACCAAGGAATAACTTGAGCTATGCACATGTACTCTTTAAATTTTGGTTTAACCATTTAGTTTCTTTTAAAGTATGATCCAGCTAGCTTTTTTATCTGTAAAAATAAACTAAATAATAACTTTTATTTATATGTATAAAACGGAAGGCAAGAAGATAGGAGAGGGAGACAAAGAAAGCTTACTTCTTCTGGTATGAATATGAAGTGAACTTTCATCCTTATCTATTTCTTTATAAAGATTTAACATTGCTAAATATAAAGGTTTCATGTACTCTAGGAGTATACTGACCATGCTTCTATCCCATCAGAAAATTCAACAACATCATGGTTCATAAAAAATTTCTTTCCACTAATATGATTATTCTTATATATAAATTTTGAAAGATGAAAAAAGTGTTTATATTTCTCCTTTCCATTTTTAAGGATAAACAATAAATTTATTAGTATGTAAATCAAGCTTTTAAAGCTAAGATCTTTATCCATAGGGATGAATTCAAATGACCTTTGAATTGTTCAAGTGAAGACTTGGAGTTCTTCAAATGTTCCATAGGTATCATCTAAAATTGAAGAAATGGCTATCACTTTGGTTAATATTTTCCTTCCAACATTTAATTGAGGTTCAAAGTACGCCCCCAATGTTCAAAAGTAGCACTCAATAATTCTATCTCTTGCATAAGAATAATTTGTTTCGACGTTCAAATATTTCCACCACTTATAAAATATAAAATATGTAAATAAGAATGTAGAGAAAAAAAATAGCATATAATTTAAAATAAATAGTACCAATAAACCTAAAATTTAATTTTATAGGTTAAATATGACAAATAAATATATACCTCGTGAGTTCCTTCCACTCCTTTGGATGAAGTGTTGAAATCCAATTTGGAAAAAGCAAGCAAAGTTTGAGAATGGGAAGAATCTTCTTGATACATTGACATCTAATCAAGGCATTGTGAACTTGAGCAGAAAATTTGGTGTTTGAGTTGGTTATAACATCTCTTAGATGTTTGACACTAAAATCAAGAGCTTCTTCAAGGATATTTTCTCCGTGCACCCTCATATGTGCCGCTTCATATAGACTTAATATTCCTCTTGCATCTTTTCCCGGTGATTCTTTGAATTTTCCATTATTTTCTACAAATTTGGTAAATATGTCTACTCCAAATTCATGTGCACAAAAACAACCATTATTAGTTATTTAGAATTTGCTTCATAAACAACTTTGTTTACCTACAATATCTTTCAAAGTCCCATTGTATAATTTTTTTATTTCACGGGTTCCAAATGATTATAAAACAATAGTTTAAGAGTTATTATATATGAATAAACTTACCACATAGAATTTTATAACCTTGTTGTCTAAGCAATCGAAATAAAAGAAAGACAGTGTGAAGATCGTCATCGCCATCAATACTTGTGAAGTCTCTATAGTTTGCATAAATGTTTTCTAAGACTTGATCAATCTCATTTTCAAAATGATAAGATATGTTTAACTGTTGAATTGAATCAACCAAACTATATCTTAAAAGGGTTTCTATTAAAAATCATTAGCATCTTTTTTACGAATTGTTTAGCTTGTTCCTCCATAATAAACAAAAAACTAAAGGTAATATAATAAACAAATAAGTATGATTATACTATAATTCATGAACATAGACGATTGATTTACCATTGCTTCATATGGTAGTGAAAGGAAACGGTCCTTCCATATACTTGGATGAAAGTTTGCAATAGAACGTTTGTTTTTAGATGTGTTTGGACTCTTCATAGATGAAGTAGAAATTAGAGGAACTTGATGAGACATTTTCTATCGGTTTGTTCTAGAAGAAGAGAATGGGAAACTAAGGTAACTTCACTATGAAATGAGTTCCAATGCATCCATGAACAATATTGAACATTACGAAGTACATATTTATAGAATTTTACGATCACATGTATTTGCCAATTAAACAATTATTATCACATAAATTATATGATATTTTGCTACAAAAAAATCGGTGATATTTATAACTTTTTCTCGGAGAAAATTTAAATTCCAAACTAATAATTTTATATACTAGAACTATTAATCTGAATTATAATTTTGTTTTATTTATTTATTTATAATTAGGTTATCAAAATAGAAAATAAAAAAAACTAAGAAAAGAGACCTTGGCCATAATTTATGCAAAACTACTAAATATTTATTTTATCACGTGAAAATATGGAATGGAAAATGACATTTCATTGTATTTTTTTTAATTAGGTAATCAATTATACTTTCTCCTTCCTAATTATAAGGACATTTGTTATATTTTTTTTTTTTAAACCTCAACTATATTAATGAAATATTAAAAAATTAAGAAATAGTTTTAAGCTAACTACTTACGATCTTAATACTCTTTGTTTTTTCCTTTTTTTTTTTTATATTATTACTATTATTATTTTATAAATTTTCTATAATTTAACATAGTTTAAGAGAAAATCCAGATCACAAAAATCATTTTGTTTTTATTTTCTTTCTTACCTGCCAGATTCATATTTTTACTAAGAAATACAGATAAAAAATCTTCATAGAAGCAATATATAATAAAAAACAACCAATTTAAAGAATTTTTTTTTGAAGTTCTATAAAGTTATCACGTACCAAGAATTCACACAAGTTTATTTCATCCATGACTTACAATGTTGTCATCAAATAAGAATCTGGCTCCGTAAAATTCATCATGACCTATCAAGTTATCACCCACAAAAAAAAAAAAATATATATATATATATATATACACAATAACCTACCGAGTTGTCACATTTAAAACTTCTAATAGAAACGATGTTAAAAAAGAATTATGCTAAGAGTGTTGCGAAGAACTAACTAAAATTTTCAAAACAAAAACATAATAAGTTAAATATTTTGTAATAATTCATTGATTCTATTTAATGATAAGGATATATATATATATTTTAATGGTATTAATGAAAAAAGAATTGAGAGATACTTTTTAAAATTAGCTAGTGTCTATCGAAGAACAATATAAAAACAATTACCTAGTTTCTATAATTTAACATAATTTACTTGTGAAGCAGGAGGGGAAATATGAGACTTTCGTCTTTCAGACTGAATGATTGTTGTATTTCTGGCTTGAAAAGAGCCTTACCTACCTTATAAGATGAAGTCAGAGGAAATAAAATCCAACTAGGTTAACTTATTTTGGAAGAGACAAATCAAAAAATGAATGACTCTAAATTTCTACTTACTTAGATTCGCTATTAATGTCTTATGCTCAACTACTATGCGAAATATAACTCTTAAAGGAAACATCATTTATAGAATAAAGGTTGAAAACACTAAATACTGAAATTTAAAAATAAAAATAAATGCAAAATAATCTAAAACAATGAAATGCAAGACAACCTATACTAACCAAGACTAGGAATTTAAATATGCATCTACCCTATGCACGTGTCATGGTCGGTGCTCGCGATGTCGTTGTTATCTGTACATGTGCGCCTTACCTTTACCTAAAAATTGATGTGGCTCATGGCTTGAGTATTTCGAAGAATACTCAGTAAGCGACCCCACTATAGGGGCCATGTTAAATGCAAGCACATCCAAATATGCTCTAGGGACCTATCTCTATCTCTATCTCTATCTCAAACTGAGGATGACCTCTAGTTGAGACTTCTATTTATGTGTAGTACTTTTTTACATACAACTCACACGTGCGAGTGTGAATCCTCAGGCGGTTCGCACACCCCATGGACCCTCTTGTCAAGCTAGCTATCTGTAGCGACGTTCGAAGGTCAGCAGACCCCTAGTGTCATGCTTACTATGATCAACGCATCATGCTGTGCATGTCTGCACTCATTATCGTAAAGGGGAAGTATCTCGATGCTTATGTACACATAACATGCATGAGGTCCCTCTAGATCTCATCTTACATTTCTTCTGACACAACCCTAGTCTCATCTTTATATTACATTGAGTAATACATGCTCATTAGATATGTATATTAATATCGTTATCATGCTCTTAGGGTTGTGTCCTAGGTTGATCTATCGACATGATACAATATGACATTCATCATCACACATCATACTTAATATGGGAAACATCATATTAAGGTAAGTGTCATGCAAAAACATCACACTCATCATAATGCCATTAAATGCACCGAGCATGTCAAGTACGTCATACATCGTAATATAACTCACGTATATCATCATGCATAGCTCATACATCATCATATAACTCACGTACATCATCATACGCCACAACTCATACATCGTAAATCATAAATTCACATATGTCATCGTACATCATCATAATCAAACATGCATCATAGCTCATAAAATTTTTTACCCTATCCTACAATAAGGTCACTTACTTTGTTGATCTTAGCCAGTGTTCTCCTTAATTTTAACGTTAACTTCCGTTCCTTGAGAGTTGCTCCAAAGGTTGCCGAGGTTTGTTTCCTATCACACTGTTCGTCACCTTTCGTTAATATTTCATAATTTAATAATAATCCAACGGGTAAATATGAAATAGGGCACTAAAACGGCCTCAATTTTGTTAATCAGGGCTGAAAACAGGTTTTGGAGGGTCGAAAAGGTGGAAATTGGGATAAAATTGAAATTTCTTAGCCGGATAAGCCGAGGAGCCACTAAAGCTGATGACACGTGGCAGGTTGACACATGGCAGCACTAGAGTGGGCCACATCGGTGCAGGCGCTTCAGGTCGAGGCGCGGGTCACGGGTTAGCTTGCGAGTCGTGGGTCATGGCTCAAGGCGCTGCGGCGTGAGCCGCTATAGATGGACTACGCTGTGATGCGATTTGGGTTGCCGGCTTGCGTCGAGAACCTTGGTTTATGGATCGGGTCTGACCCGGATCCTTTCTTCCTTACCTAACTCGGTGCGCGATTTTCTAGCAACATTTCTCTCTCCTTCCGGCAATGTTTTTTTTGACGTCTTTTCCCTTTTTAGCCTTATCTCTCTGTCGACTTCTCTTCCTCTCTCGCACGATGTTTCGTGTTGGTGGACGTCTGGAAAGGTAGATCGGGGTTTTTTAAAAATTTGAATTATGGATTCCTTTTTCCGACGGCGAGGACGAGGACGCGGCGTAAACTAGTTCTATGTGGATCTACCAAGGCCGGGGATCACTTTAACGGCTTGGTTTGGTTGATTTAGGCGTAGGAGCTGACAGTTCGAGCTCGCCGGAGTTTTCTTTGATTCTCTCTTTCTCTCTCTCTTTCAGTTTTGCTTTTCATTTCTTCGTTGCAGGTGGTCGGGGTCGTATGGTGATGGCTGAAGGAGGGAGGGGAGCGTCTGGAGGTGATCCACGAGCTCCAGAGTCATGTGGAGTACGAGAATTTCGGCCGTCATCAGAATTCTCGCGTCCTTCGGCGACTTTGCAATTTTTTTAATAAACTAAAAAGAATTTTTGTTCCGAAAATCTTAGATTCTTGTACTAATTCATGGTATTTCTTTCTTATTTCTTCCTCAAGCTTCCACGTGGTTTCCTCGGTGTGGTGGTTTCGTCACAGTACCTTAAAGAATGCTATGTACCTGTTGCATAGCGCTTCCACTTCACGAGCTAGGATTCTTATGGGTTTTTCTTCGTAACTAAAATCTTCATTGAGTTGGAGGGGCTCGTAGTCTATCACGTGGATAGGATCCTTCATGTATTTCCTCAACAACGAAACGTGAAATGTGTCGTGTACTCTTGAGAGGGAGGGAGGGAGGTAGGGCTAGCTTATATGCTACAGGACCGATTCGCTCCAGAATCTCAAAAGGTCCGATGAATTTAGGAATCAACTTACCCTTGCGTCCGAACCTCAAGACACCTTTTATGGGTGCCATCTTTAAGAATACTAGGTCCTCTATCTCGAACTCTAAGTTCCTACGTCGTATATCAGCATAACTTTTCTGCCTACTTTGAGTGGTACGCATCCTCCCTCGAATTTTCTGAATGACCTCATTGGTGACTTGAACTAGTTCATGCCCACAAACTCTCTATCGCCTACCTCATCCCAGCATAGTGGAGACCTACATCGTGTTCCATACAAGGCTTCTAATGGTCTCATTCCAATAGTGGCTTGGAAGCTATTATTGTATGAGAATTTCATCAAGTGGAGCTTGGAACCCTAAATTTCCTTAAAATTCAATATGCATGCTTGTAGCATGTCCTCTAAGATTTGGTATAGGGTTAATGTTTGACTCTCTGTTGGAGGGTGGAAAGTGGTGCTAAAGTTGAGGCGAGTGCCCAATACTTTTTGAAGTCCGCGCCAAACCGCTGACGTAAAGCGTAGGTCTCGATCCGACACTATAGACACTGCAACTCCATGTATTCTTACTATCTCTTATACATACAATTGAGCCCACTTTTCAATCATATATGTTACTTTCTCAGGTAGGGAGTGAGCTGATGTTTTTGTTATTCCGGACCGAATTGTGAAATTTTGTTGAGGGTTTAATTAAAATTGAGTATAAATATAAGTAAAAAATTCAACTTTCATTTACTAGTTTTCATTTTATCTTCTTATCTATTTTCTTTTATATATTTCACCATTTTGATTTAAAATAAATCTACAATAACATTAATAAAAAATAATAAATTAACCAAAACATAAAGAAGGATGTAAACTAAATCTACAAAATCATTTTATATTTAAGCCACTCTAAGTCTTAAAATTAATACAAGCATAAATTTTAAAATTGAAGCTAAATATATTCAACAGGTATAATATTCAATAAGAAGTTTCGTTCTACACTCTGCATTTATATATCCTATCCCTATTCAAGTAAAGGATGTTTATAACTGAGCATTAGTTTCAACCTGAACGTTAAGAGAGATTGTGAGATTTTTGACTCACTAATGCCCAAAAAGTTCATAATGAACTAGATTTTTAAGAGATTCTTAGATTAGACTAGTTTGTAGTAGTGTGTAAACTTAACATAGCAACTTAATCAAGATTTAAAAGGATTAAAAGAATGAACCCTTAAGCCACTTGATATTTCTATATAGTGGGCGATGTACCAAAGTCTAAAAGGAGTAACAGAATGGACCCTTATACCAACATTAGTCTCAGATTATGAGTCTTGAATGAACAAAAGTATTTCTCCAATATTCAAGAACATGATCTAATAGACTATTTCAAATGAGGAATAGTTTGTAGTTGGTCTAAACTTGTTCATAGACATAAAGTTGCAAGTTTCCTCGCTGTGATAATATAAAAGGTTTATTCAAATATTTCATGTTTCCCTCGGTTAAGTCAAGTAAGTATAAGGTGTAACGACCCGAAATTTTCTGCTTAATTTAAGGTCGTTACTGTATACGTACCATAAACATTGAATGCGGAAGACTTCATTTAAATTTCATAAAACATAACATTTATCTTAAAACACAGCCATGGACTTGCTTGTTTTGAAAACATATTTAAAACGACCCTACAAACGACTAAATCAAATAAATAAGAGTTTAAGTTAAAAACATTCTATTCTAGCCTAAGTCTAAGAAATAAATACCACTATCCAATGCATGTACTATGGTCTCGAGTTGCGATGACGTCGTCAGTCGTACAAAAATGTCTTGCCTTAACCTGAAAAATGTAGTAGCACATGACTTGAGTATTTAAAGAAATACTAAGGAAGTGACTCCACTATTGGGGTTAAATGCAACAATCACATGCAAACGAGATGATGGGACCTATCTTTCAATTTGTCTTCCTACGGTGTTGTTCTAACGGGTAATTTTGACATGTACTATATACTCTACACAAACCCCATACATGCGAGTATGGGTTCACCAGTCAATTCACACACCGTTGGGCCACTTTCCTTGTCCGGTGAGCATACTCTGGGAGCTCCTTAGGCTGGACACCCGTTAGAACTAGTCATCGTCACGACAACACTATACAAACATAACGAATTGTCCTACCATTGGATGTACGCGTCCGTACTCTCATAATGGAATAGGGGTATCCCCGAATGCATGAGCACACATATTGCATGAGGTCCCCAATATTTCTACTTTTATCATTAATGAATATAACCACACTATCATCTTTCATGCTTAACATGTCATTTCTCATTTTCAGTCTACGTATCATACATAATCCTAACGGGATTACATTTCATTTCATTTGTTGTGATATCATGTCATTCATAACATGCTGTATACATACAATTTAGAAAACATAACATAACGGTCCATGCTTTTAGCATGTCATTTCATAACGTGCAATACATACAACAATTACCTCAATAGTCACACAAAACAATCTATAACATGACACATCACATCACAATATATCGTATCATAAACATTGAGTATCGTAAACACTTCGTGGTCATATCGTTCCCTAACTTATCATAGTCTTAACGTTCTTATACCTATCACAGTCATATCGTTACGTGAACGTACCTTAGTCATATCATCATAGGAACGTATCCTAACGCTATCGTTCTATAAATCTATCACAAACCTATCCCTTCTACCCATATCCTAACCATATTCTTTCATCGATCTCTCCTATCCATATTACTCCGGTATGTAACCTAACCTTAATGTTTCATGAACGTATCTTACTCCTATCGTTACCTTTCATTTTGTGCATCCTTCTTGTATCCTATCTCAAACATATTCTTGAACACATCGTACCATAATTATTATCATACAATTCACATATTATAACATAACATAAACATAATATAAGCATACCGATTCACAGGTAATTCACACATATCAGTATATATATGACACGTGCAGAACCACAAGCACGTGTCAACATCAAATATAACCATGTCGATAGTAAGGTCACTTACCTGGCTAGCTTAAGTCGTTGTCACGAATATATCTTTAATGAAAGTTCGATTCTGTCATTTGAAATCCCATTCAACTTATGTGAGCCCATGACATCAGTTTCAAGTTTGAACTCTACAAAATTATTTCCTTAATTTACATTGAACCATCGTTAAAAGTCTTGAAATGTTATATATCTATAATTATATTTTTATTAAAAATCTTATTTTCCCTGGTTACTGTTGCATAAAAAAAATAGATACTGTTGGATGATGAAAGTCCCACATCGGCTAATTTAGGGAATGATCATGGGTTTATAAGTGAGGAATACTAACTCCATTGGTATGAGGCCTTTTGGGAAGCCCAAAGCAAAGCCATGAGAGCTTATGCTCAAAGTGGACAATATCATACCATTGTGGGGAGTCGTGTTCGTCTAACATGGTATCAGAGCCATGCCTTAAACTTAGCCGTGCCAATAGATTGGCAAAATTCCCTAATTTAGGGAATGATCATGGGTTTAAGCCATGAGAGCTTATGCTCAAAGTGGACAATATCATACCATTGTGGGGAGTCGTGTTTGTCTAACAGATACAACTATTTCAAGTTATAACTTTATTACTCTCTGTGTTCCTTTGTATTTACCTTTTTCTCTCTATTTAGATTGTGGTTTTAAGGTTCTTTTTTTTTATCGGTTGCCTTTTCTCATGTATTCTAAATTTCTCTTGAATCTCTGTTTCCAAATCTTTCCTTATCTTAGTGTTTTCTGCTCACAAATTTTCTTGGCCAATGAAGATCTATCATACCATTGTGGGGAGTCGTGTTTGTCTAACAGATACAACTTTTTATCGGTTGCCTTTTCTCATGTATTCTAAATTTCTCTTGAATCTCTGTTTCCAAATCTTTCCTTATCTTAGTGTTTTCTGCTCACAAATTTTCTTGGCCAATGAAGATCTATCATACCATTGTGGGGAGTCGTGTTTGTCTAACAGATACAACTTTTTATCGGTTGCCTTTTCTCATGTATTCTAAATTTCTCTTGAATCTCTGTTTCCAAATCTTTCCTTATCTTAGTGTTTTCTGCTCACAAATTTTCTTGGCCAATGAAGATCTATCATACCATTGTGGGGAGTCGTGTTTGTCTAACAGATACAACTATTTCAAGTTATAACTTTATTACTCTCTGTGTTCCTTTGTATTTACCTTTTTCTCTCTATTTAGATTGTGGTTTTAAGGTTCTTTTTTTTATCGGTTGCCTTTTCTCATGTATTCTAAATTTCTCTTGAATCTCTGTTTCCAAATCTTTCCTTATCTTAGTGTTTTCTGCTCACAAATTTTCTTGGCCAATGAAGATCTAACTATAATTGGCTGTGATTTCTAAAAAAAAAAATAAGATAAAAGAAAATGAAGATTTAATATATAACTTATTTATCAGATGAAGATTTAATATATAACTTATTTATCAGATGAAGATTTAATATATAAATTATTTATCAGATCTATCTTCACATCTCCCGTGAACCTCAGCTAGGTAAAGGTCATTCAAGGTCATTCTCATTTTTTTCGAGTAAATATGACTATTATTGTTTTTCTGATTCTTTTTGCAATAACAGTTACTTCCGGGCCTCATGGCCCTATGAATAGAGATAATTGTGGAAAGGGATGAGAGATTAGTGGAGAGAAGTGAGGAAATATTGTTTTTTTTTTTATTTAATTGTTTATTATTATTTTAACTATTCTTTTATAATTATTTTTATTTCTTTATTTCTTAATTTATTTTTGTGCTATTACATAAGGAAACTTACAATGAGATTGTGAGAGATTTCTAAAGTTAAAAAATTGGCTTCTTTTAAGTTTAAAAAGTAATTGAAAAAGATTTGTTTTTCTTTTTTTGTTATTTCGTAACTTATCGTAGACAAAGGTCAATTTGATTTTAAATTTTGTTTATAGTTGGTGAAAACTTGTTTTATCTTTTATATGTGTTAACGTTTAAATACAAATTTATTAAAAGTATGACCAAATTTTAATTGTAATTATAAAGTGTAGTGATAAGGTAAATGAGTAAATTTATTATAGTAGCATGTAAATTGAACTTTGAAAGTAAAATAATAATTAATTGGGACTAATTCGTATTAGATTGTTTTTGAAGTGGTGTAACGACCCAAAATTTTATACTTAATTTAAGATCGCTACGGGATACATATCATGAAAATTGAATGCGGAAATACTTTATTTAAACTTTCATAAAGCATTACTTTCATTTTAAAATACAACTATGGACTTTCGTGCTTTGAAAACACTTTTAAAAATGACACAACAAAAGACTAAATAAAATAAATAAATGTTTAAAAATTTAGTACTCATGTTTGCTATAATATTATTTTCACTGGGTACAAACAATTTAGTACTTTTCTGATCACTTTTGCCCAATTCTATTATTTATTTATTTATTTTTGTTTATTTAGTCATTAATGTTCGAAATGATTTTCTAAAACTTATAGAAAATTCTTGATATTTAATTTTTAACTCAAAGCTAAATAATTATAATTAAATTAATACTACACCATCTAAGAAAAAATATAAGTAAAATATGAGTGGTGAGATCCAAGATCCATTCAAATGATATTCAAATGACATCACGTCGAACAAAATCCTTTTTTTTTTCTTTTTTTCCCTAATTATTAAATACAAAATATGTTGTTTTAATTAACGGATTTTCTTTTATTTTATTTTATTGTATTGTATTAATAATAATAATAATATAATAGTTCAAATATATAAAATACATTTAATTGTTGGATTGAATCAACCCAACTTAACGGGTGAAACAATACTCAAACAATAATCAAACGTATAAATCGAGAAGGCGAAGACGAAGAAGATCTACAACCATCCCGTGAAGCATCACCATGTACGACTCTGTGTGAGATTTAAAAATAACCATAGACCAATAGTGACATTAATTTGATATTGAAACTAAAATTAACTACTAAATCAGAGGCAGTAGATTTATTATTATTATAGTTTTTATTTGAAAAAAAAAAGAAAAAAAAATCTAACTCTAAGATGAGTGGGAGTGCCTAAAACACTCTAACCACTCTAACCCAAAGGACTTATTTATTTTAAGTCTAAACTTTCTTTCTGGTACAAGTTCTTACTGCAACACATATTTAACATGGCATTGGATTGACCAGAAGAGATTCG
Organism: Cucurbita maxima; assembly: GCF_002738345.1. NCBI lineage: Eukaryota > Viridiplantae > Streptophyta > Magnoliopsida > Cucurbitales > Cucurbitaceae > Cucurbita > Cucurbita maxima. Next base: position 4,633,170 of record NW_019272024.1, on the reverse strand, counting down.
ATAAGAAATTTGGTTCGACCATTTGCATTTGTGTATCCATCCTCATCTGTATAAAGAAGGTTGATAACTCTTGAAACATTCACAATCCGCATAAGAATAGGCATTGGAACATCGATTGGATGAAGACATGCTTCATTTATGTCCTTCCATGCATCAACCACTTGCTTATGAAGTTCAATGCAAGCTTCGTTCTCTGAACAACCATATTGTTCCATGTAACATTCAACTGCCGAAGCAACGTGTTCTCTTTGTTGCTCAAACTGAAAAAGAAAAACATGTCCGTAAATGTAGTTTACTTTTGTTTGTGCTGTTTTGAAAGATAGTAAACAATATATACCTTGTGGGAAACGAGGTCATCCATGAGTCTAGCAATTATTGTTGCGGCTTTAACAACTTTAGGTCTTTTGAAAAACCATTCAATTACCTTATTTGTTACTATGTCACCCATACCAATGAGTGAAATGCTGATAACCAAGGAATAACCTGAACTATGTAATCCCCATTTCATGTACTCTTTAAATTTTGGTTTGTAATTTTGGTTTAACCATTTAGCTTCTTCAAAGTATGATCCAGCTAGCTTTTTTATCTGTAAAAATAAATCAAATAATAACTTTTATTTATATGTATAAAACGGAAGGCAAGAAGATAGAAGAGGGAGACCAAGAAAGCTTACTTCTTCAATCGTGGAATGAATGTGAAGCGAACATTCATCCTTGCCTATTTCTTTACTAATTTCTTTATAAAGATTTAACATTGTTAAATATAAAGGCTTCATGTACTCCGGGAGTATATTGATCATGCTTCTATCCCATCTGAAAATTCAATAACATTATGGTCCATAAAAAAATTTCTGTACACTAATATAATTATTCTTATATATAAATTTTGAAAGATGAAAAAAGGATTTCTATTTCTACTTTCCATTTTCTAAAGATAAACAATAAATTTATTAATATCGTAAGTCAAGCTTTTAAAGCTAAGATTTTTATCCATAGGGATGAATTCAAATGACCTTTGAATTGCTCGAGTGAAGACTTGGAGTTCTTCAAATGTTCCATAGGCATCATATGTGTCATCTAAAATGGAAGAAATGGCGATTACTTTGGTTAATATTCTCCTTCCAATATTGAACTGAGGTTCAAAGTATGCACCCAATGTCCAAAAGTAGCACTCAACAATTCTATCTCTTGCATAAGGAAAATTTGTTTCAACGTTCAAATCTTTCCACCACCTATAAAATATAAAATATAAAATATGTAAATAAGAAACAAATATAATTTATAGAGTAGAAAGAATGGACAATAATTTAGTTGAAGTCATGTTTTAATATCATTTTAAATTATGATATGGTATGTTATTTAAAATTTAATTATATCAATAGTTTAACGAATATATGAAATTGCACCTTGTGAGTTCCTTCAACTCCTTTTGATAAAGTTTCTGTAGTATGTTGAAATCCAGTTTTGAAAAAGCAAGTAAAGTTGGAGAATGGGAAGGATCTTCTTGATACATGGTTATGTACTCTCTAGCCTTTAATTTTGGAAGGTCTTTTCTTAGTGGCCATTTCAAGGCATGCTCAATTTCAGCACCCAATTTGGAGTTTGAGTTGGCTATAATATTTTTGAGATGCTTCACACTAAAATCGAGAGCTTCCTCAAGGACATCTTCTCCATGCACCCTCATATTTGCTGCTTCATATAGACTTAAAATTCCTCTTGCATCCTCTGCTAATGATTCTTTGAACTTTCCATTACTTTCTACAAATTTTGTGAATATGTCTGCTCCAAATTCATAAACAATCATTTAGTTCTTTAAAATTTTCTTTTTAAAGAACTTTGTTTACCTATAATTTCAAAGTCTCGATATATATATATATATATATATATATATATATATTTTATCTCATGTGTTGCAAAGGATTATAATACAGTAGTTTAAGAGTTATATATGAATAAACTTACCACATGGGATTCTATAACCGTGTTGTCTAAGCAATCGAAATAGAAGAGAGACAATGTGAAGATCATCATAGCCATCAATACTTGTGAAGTCTCTATAGTTTGCATATATTTTTTCTAAGATTTGATCAATCTCATTTTCAAAATGATAAAATACACTTAACCGTTGGATTGAATCAACTAAACTTAACTTCTCCAAAAGATTTCTATTAGAAATCATTAGCATCTTTTTTACTTCTGCTTTCAACTGTTTAGCTCGTTCCTCCATCTCAACATCTATTTTCTGAAATTAGAAAGAGAAGAAATCAAGTAAAAAATCTAACGATTTAATATAATAAACAAATAAGTATGATTATATTATAATTCATGAACATAGACTACTAATTTACCATTGCTTCGGATGATAATGAAAGGAAATGGTCCTTCCATATGCTTGAATGAAAGTTTGCAATAGGACGTTTGACTTTAAGAGTGTTTGGGCTCTTCATAGATAAAGCAGAAACGGGAGAAGCTTTGTGAGACATTTTCTATCGATTCGTTCTAGGAGAAGAAACGAAGAAATTAGGGTAACTTCACTACCAAATGAGTTCCAATGCATTTGAAGAAGTACTCAGATACTTATATAGATGTTTTTAGATTACGTGGAAAAATTCTTGTCACAAAAATTGTGTGATGTTCTGAGGAACTACATCACAGATACCTATAGATGTATTTTTTTTTTTTTTTTTTAATAATGTTTTATTGTTGGTAATTTTTTTTATTATGTTATCATTTATATTTTCTGGTTATAAAATATATAAAATTAAAAATGATTAAAAATATATATTTTAAAATTATAATTTTAGGAATATCTTAATTGGTCACGTGAAAATTTCACATAATCAAACAAACGGTCAAAAACAACCAAATAATAATACTATACAATACTTTTTATTTAGTTCTAGTGAGGTTAATTAGAATTCAAAAAAACTCTTAAATGAACTAAAATCATTATAACTTTCATTTACTAATTTTTATTTTATTATCTCATAACTTTTTTATAATATTTTATTGCATTCAAATTAAAGGTATAAAAATATATAAATTTCAAAAGATAAAATATAAATCATATTTTTCTTTTATATTTTCTACCTTTAACAAAATCATTTTTTTACAACATTTTTTTTAATCTATTTTTCTACCGAATTATTAAAAGTCTGACTACTTTTAATTAGAAAAATTTCGTAAATAACTCTCGTAGACTAAAGAAGCACTACAATTGTAGGTGAGTAAAAGATAAATATAAGAAAAGAAGAGACGTAGGTAAATAACCACCGTTCAGGCCACGAGGAGTCTGATTCCAGCCAAGCTTCCTTCGCTAATCCTTCACAAAACCTAAAGGAGAAGCATTCTGGATCTTTTAATCATACAAAATTGTCAAGAAATAAGGAAAATCGGAAGGTGAGTTATTGAATTCTTGTTCTCGAATTTTCATAAGGTATGTGAGAAATATTAGAAGTTAGGTTATGAAATTTGAGTATGCTAATCTAAGAAGAATTGCGTTCATAATCTGTGAAGTAAGTTGTAATCGATTCGGATTGAAGATAAGAATTTTGATGTTCGTAAAAATTGGTAACTTTTGGCTAACTTTGGACCACGTTATATCTACCTATATTTAGAAATAAATTACAAGAAAAAGACATGCAAAATCAGGAAGAAATCATATTAATCTGAGTTATGTAACACAAAATACAAAAATGCAAAGAAAATGAAGAAATACACACTTCAGACAGCTATTGGGACATGTGTCAAGTGAAGAGGCGGGAGGTGGGTCCGACTTCTAGTGCAACACGTGTCAATGATCTGCGCGGTGACGCGTCGCATCGAATCTGACCTGGTGACCGACTCCACTCTACTACCGTAGATGTTAGAATTTATGCCATAAAACTTCGTAAAGTTTTTAACAAAAATTTTTATTCTTTATTTGTAATTTAATTGTTATCCATTTTATGAAAATTCAAGGTTATTAATATAATCTTGAACCATATGTAGTTGACGTACAAAAAGGTCATGTTCAAGTAATAACTTAAAGTGTCTATAGTATATAGATAAAGTTGGGTGTCTTATCAGGGTAATACTATTGATACAGCCCACTTTGTAATCGTTACAAATGATTTGATTCAAATCTTTCAGGTGGAGACATGTAAGTGGGGTATCCTATGCAATGAGTTTGTATAAGACTAGACTAAGAAATATTTAATCTCTTTTTATAAATCCGTTTATTGAGAAGATTAATATTTCACATGAGAATCATTCCGAAGTTTTATTTAACATGAAAAAGATTAATCCGTATAGTGGGGTATCCTATGATCATTTCACATGAAGATTAATATTTAATCTCTTTTTATAAATCCGTTTATTGAGAATGACATTCTATGCTACGTTTCTACAAAGATAATTTAATAAAAATTGAATTGATTCGTAATGCTTTCGCTATGTGGATGGTGAATTCATTCCAAGTTCATTCTCTTCACCTTAATCATCGAACCGGGAACCCACGCGCCACCTGAAATCGTTCTCTAACCCTACTCCGCCTTTGCCACGCGTCAACGTAATAAAATTTGGATTTTCAACGCGCGCCTCAAGACTCAAACCCACACATTCTATCTTGGTGGACCAAAGCGCATGTCCTTCTCCACGTAGGTGCATCCGTACGCGTGCATGGCGGTGCGTGTGGAAGGCCCCTCCAACGCGTGGTGCGCACGTGAGACCCCTTTATAAGCCTGATTTGACTCTCACTTGACTGTTTTTCGTCTCTATTTTGATCCTGCCTGAATTTCACTTGATTTACAACCTACAAGTAAGCTTTCAAGAAATTTGGGGCTCCCAACTAACTAAAAAGCAAAGCTTCAAAGGGTACACTTCCTCCTAGTAAGGAACCACCCAAACGGTAGGCAAGTAATACTTGTAGGAATTATTAAGGGAATAAGCTAGCATGTGAGTATAATGTACCTTAGGTGGTTAGAATATGTGTGATTAGAACCTAAAATGAATAATTTGGATATCTATGACATGTATATTACAACGAAATTACACTTAGAACAAGAGAATTGAAAAGTATGTCTAATTTAATGTCTTATGTTGTGGTATGATGGAGGAAGGGTAGGAAGGGATATTCTGATCTGTGATCCAGGTGATTGATGAATGTTATCTCCCATTGAACCTGTTTGATTGTGTGTATGATTTATTAATTGATTTTCATGCATCAAGGGTTAGTAGGAATACCTTCTTAATAAACATATGAGATTGGTAGACATGTTTTATGTGCTAAAGACGGTTGATAGATATATTTTCCTAGTAAAGCATCCAACAAGAGTTTAATTAAGATTAGGGCCCTATAACTAGTTTTGTTTACATGTGGAATTATAGGTTATACTTATGTGCACCCAGAGATTGGATAAGCCGAGGGGCTAACTTCGAACATCTTGAAACTGAGAAATAGAGTACAAACCCCATGAATGCCTTCAAGAGCCTAGTAGACCTCCATGATGTAAGAATATGATCCAAGTAGCCTACAGAATCACGAAACTAGTTGAGTTACTGTTGAGTGTTGAGTCGGGTCAAGGTCGACGCTCTAATCCCATTAAACTCGTTCTTGAGAAGAACTAGGGATTACATGGGTAGTTAGCTCAAGACATGGACCCCTATATGAAGTAAAAACATGTGAACCTATAAACCAGTCGTGTTTGACATGGGCAGGTGTCAAAATGAGATCCCCTATTGAGTGTAACTAGGGATTACAAGGGTAGGTGTCAGGATGAACACCCCTATTGAGTGTAAAAATGAGTCAAGGTCAACGCCTCGACTTCGTAAATCTATCTTGGAAGAGATTAGGGACTATGTGGGTAGGTGGTTAGTATGAACACGTCTATTGAATGTAGGAACGGGTCAAGATTGATGCCATGACTCTGTAAACAAGTCTCGAAGAGGGACTAGAGACTACATGGGTAGACGATCTATGAGGAATCATTTGGAACTTGAAGACCTACACAATAGTTTAGAGCATTGTAAGGGTGAACCTAAACTTCTTATAGACCAAAGGAAAGTCGTGGAAACCTACTACTTACTGATTATATTTTCATACTCACTCCTATTTTCCTTTCTTTTTCAAGTACCAGTCGAGGTGGAGAGGTGCTTGGGAGCTGTATTGTCATAGAGGAGTGTCGTTCTAGAACGTCAGTCCGTTTTTTAATTTTGGAATCTTGTATTTGTTTTTTTATAATTTTATCATTTGTAAAATGTTGTACAACATCATCTTATAATTGGGTTTAATTGTATTTAATTTTGTTGTTTGTTGTTTGTTTTTTTTATTTAAACTTTATATGATTTTTTTCTTTTATTTTATTCTACTTTTATTTGTATTTGTTTTTAATTTTGTCTTTTTCATTTTGATTCTATTTTCAACTCTCGAAAATTGGGTAGTGACATGATGTAGAACTAATGCACATTTAACGTCATTAGAATTTCTTTTAGGCATTATTCATGATCTACTTCCATCTTGGTGTTGGTATATCGGTCAGAGACAACAATTTTGGTCATATCAAGATAGCCTTATGAATACTAAGTTTGTATGATCCTTAAACTCTACAAGGTATTGATCAGGTTTTAGGGCATAACAAAAATCTCTTAATGTCCATACACCTTCTGAAAGCAAAATTCAATATGTCGTTCTCTCTAACCCTAATTTGAAGGTAACCTAACCTTGCCATGTCCCTTTTGATCATTACCTTCTCAACAAAAATAGCCTTGTAATTTCTTCTCATGTGGCCAACTCAGGTCTTTCGTTATAGTGCAACTCCGTATCACATGGTAGCTTGAGCATGGATACTCATCTAAATTAAGTAAAAACTATTTTAAAAATACTAAGTAATCTACTTGTAGGCTCTCATCACATCCTTAACATATTAGTTGCCACGTGCTTTTCTCTTGACTTTAGGAAGTTCGGGCCTAGTATCTATGGCTATCTAAGCATTTGAAGTACGTTGATGTTCCAAGTGGTACTCTAGCTGCTCATGGATTCACTATAGGTTTGGAATCGATGGTTTACCCATTTCTTGTGTCGCAGGTCTATTATGCAACAAATCTCATATCTAGGGTGAACTGTTTTTCTGTTCTTAGACTTAAGTAGATTACTTTATTTAACGTTTAAATACAAATTTATTAAAAGTATGACCAAATTTTAATTGTAATTATAAAGTGTAGTGATAAGGTAAATGAGTAAATTTATTATAGTAGCATGTAAATTGAACTTTGAAAGTAAAATAATAATTAATTGGGACTAATTCGTATTAGATTGTTTTTGAAGTGGTGTAACGACCCAAAATTTTCTACTTAATTTAAGATCGCTACGGGATACATATCATGAACATTGAATGCGAAAATACTTTATTTAAACTTTCATAAAGCAGTACCTTCATTTTAAAATACAACTATGGACTTTCGTGTTTTGAAAACACTTTCAAAAATGATACAACAAAAGACTAAATAAAATAAATAAATGTTTAAAAATTTAGTACTCAGGTTTGCTATAATATTATCTTCACGGTGTACAAACAATTTAGTACTTGATCACTTTTGCCCAATTCTATTATTTATTTATTTATTTTTGTTTATTTAGTCATTAATGTTCGAAATGATTTTCTAAAACTTATAGAAAATTCTTGATATTTAATTTTTAACTCAAAGCTAAATAATTATAATTAAATTAATACTACACCATCTAAGAAAAAATATAAGTAAAATATGAGTGGTGAGATCCAAGATCCATTTAAATGATATTCAAATGACATCACGTCGAACAAAATCCTTTTTTTTTTTTCTTTTTTTCCCTAATTATTAAATACAAAATATGTTGTTTTAATTAACGGATTTTATTTTATTTTATTGTATTGTATTAATAATAATAATAATATAATAGTTCAAATATATAAAATACATTTAATTGTTGGATTGAATCAACCCAACTTAACGGGTGAAACAATACTCAAACAATAATCAAACGTATAAATCGAGAAGGCGAAGACGAAGAAGATCTACAACCATCCCGTGAAGCATCACCATGTACGACTCTGTGTGAAACTTAAAAATAGCCATAGACCAATAGTGACATTAATTTGATATTGAAACTAAAATTAACTACTAAATTAGAGGCGGTAGATTTATTATTATTATAGTTTTTATTTGAAAAAAAAAGAAAAAAAAAATCTAACTCTAAGATGAGTGGGAGTGCCTAAGACACTCTAACCACTGTAACCCAAAGGACTTATTTATTTTAAGTCTAAACTTTCTTTCTCGTACAAGTTCTTACTGCAACACATATTCAACATGGCATTGGATTGACCAGAAGAGATTCGATAAGAAATTTGGTTCGACCATTTGCATTTGTGTATCCATCCTCATCTGTATAAAGAAGGTTGATAACTCTTGAAACATTCACAATCCGCATAAGAATAGGCATTGGAACATCGATTGGATGAAGACATGCTTCATTTATGTCCTTCCATGCATCAACCACTTGCTTATGAAGTTCAATGCAAGCTTCTTCCTCTGAACATCCATATTGCTCCTTGTAACATTCAACTCCAGACGTAACATGTTCCCTTTCTTGCTCAAACTAAAAAATAACAACATATAAGTAAATATATTTCTTTTAAAAAATTCAACTTTATGTTGGTTTTGAAGGATAGTAAACAATATATACCTTGCCGGAAACGATGTCGTCCATGAGTCGACAAATGATGGTTGAGGCATTAATAATTTTAGGTTTTCTAAAAAACCATTCAAGTATCTTGTTTGTTACTATGTCACCCATACCAATGAGTGCAACGCTTATAATCGAGAAATAACCTGTGCTATGTAATGCCCATTCCATGTACTCTTTAAATTTTGGCTTGTAATTTTCGTTTAACCATTTAGCTTCTTCAAAGTAGGATCTAGCTAGCTTTTTTATCTGTAAAAATAAATCAAAATGATAACTCTTATTTATATGTACAAAACCGAAGGAAAGAAGATAGAGGAGGGAGACAAAGAAAGCTTACTTCTTCTTTCGGAGTATGAACGTGAAGCGAATTTTCATCCTTGCCTATTTCTTTGCTAATTTCTTTATAATGATTTAACATTGCTATATATAAAGGTTTCATATACTCTGGGAGTATACTAACCATGCTTCTATCCCATCTGAAAGTTCAATAAACATGGCATTGTTCATAAAAAGTTTATTTATGCATAAATTTATAAAACTCTATCCAATATTGGAAAAATATTTTCAATTTTTCTAAATCATTCATATTACTCAAAAAGTTATTAAAGTCTATTTCTCAAAAATACTATTAAAACTATCTAATATTGGAAAAATATATTTTTTTTTTCAATTTCTAAAGTTTGGTAGAAGTTGGTAGGGTATTTTTAAAAAACAATAAGTCAAAGATCAATGAATTCATATGACCTTTGAATTGCTTCAGTGAAGATCTGGAGTTCTTCAAATGTTCCATAGGCATCATATGTATCATCTAAAATTGAAGAAATGGCGATTACTTTGGTTAATATTTTCCTTCCAACATTAAACTGAGGTTCAAAGTATGCACCCAATGTCCAAAAGTAGCACTCAACGATTCTATCTCTTGCATAAGGAAAATTTGTTTCAACGTTCAAATCTTTCCACCACCTATAAAATATAAAATATAAAATATGTAAATAAGAAACAAATATAATTTATAGAGTAGAAAGAATGGACAATAATTTAGTTGAAGTCATGTTTTAATATCATTTTAAATTATGATATGGTATGTTATTTAAAATTTAATTATATCAATAGTTTAACGAATATATGAAATTGCACCTTGTGAGTTCCTTCAACTCCTTTTGATAAAGTTTCTGTAGTATGTTGAAATCCAGTTTTGAAAAAGCAAGTAAAGTTGGAGAATGGGAAGGATCTTCTTGATACATGGTTATGTACTCTCTAGCCTTTAATTTTGGAAGGTCTTTTCTTAGTGGCCATTTCAAGGCATGCTCAATTTCAGCACCCAATTTGGAGTTTGAGTTGGCTATAATATTTTTGAGATGCTTCACACTAAAATCGAGAGCTTCCTCAAGGACATCTTCTCCATGCACCCTCATATTTGCTGCTTCATATAGACTTAAAATTCCTCTTGCATCCTCTGCTAATGATTCTTTGAACTTTCCATTACTTTCTACAAATTTTGTGAATATGTCTGCTCCAAATTCATAAACAATCATTTAGTTCTTTAAAATTTTCTTTTTAAAGAACTTTGTTTACCTATAATTTCAAAGTCTCGATATATATATATATATATATATATATATATATATATTTTATCTCATGTGTTGCAAAGGATTATAATACAGTAGTTTAAGAGTTATATATGAATAAACTTACCACATGGGATTCTATAACCGTGTTGTCTAAGCAATCGAAATAGAAGAGAGACAATGTGAAGATCATCATAGCCATCAATACTTGTGAAGTCTCTATAGTTTGCATATATTTTTTCTAAGATTTGATCAATCTCATTTTCAAAATGATAAAATACACTTAACCGTTGGATTGAATCAACTAAACTTAACTTCTCCAAAAGATTTCTATTAGAAATCATTAGCATCTTTTTTACTTCTGCTTTCAACTGTTTAGCTCGTTCCTCCATCTCAACATCTATTTTCTGAAATTAGAAAGAGAAGAAATCAAGTAAAAAATCTAACGATTTAATATAATAAACAAATAAGTATGATTATATTATAATTCATAAACATAGACTACTAATTTACCATTGCTTCAGACGATAGTGAAAGGAAATGGTCCTTCCATATACTTGGATGATATTTTGCAACAGGGCGTTTAACTTTAGAAGTGTTTGGGCTCTTCATTGTTGAAGCAGAAACCAAAGAAGTTTGATGAGACATTTTCGAGTAGAAAATTAGTGTTATACTAAATTTCAGTGCATTGATGAACAATATTAAGTACATTATTTATAGGAGTCTTAAACTTATATATCTATTATATTTTTTAGGCAAAAGAAATCAATTAATACCCTATAAATTTATAACTGTATTATGTAAAACTTGATTAGATTTAAAGCTTTCATTAATAATTTATAATTATTTTCGCTCTATTACATTTAAAATAAATTGAAAATCTATTATACAAAATTATTCTGGTTTCATTTTTTAATAAAATTAAATTGTCGTGAGACTGTTATTATTAAAGATAGAAAACCTAAAATTTATTTCTTTTCGTTGTTATTTTTTAATATGATACTTCCACACGTGTCAAAATCAATATATTAATACATATATTTAAAGCTAATTTATTAATTTAACAAATTATTGGGACCTAAAACATATATTTCAACCTCCATTATGTATGTAATAAATAATTGAGACTTAAATGAAAAGAAAATAAATTTAATAAAGTAAAAGATAATTGGAGTTACTCAAAGGACTCAAGGAAGAGGACATGAAAGACTTTCATCACTGAGTATAGTGTAGGTGCATGCAACGATTTAATTCAAGTTTTTTAGAATTTCGTTCGAATAAAAATTTAAAACGAATTGATAATTGCACAATGTTGATGTTGCTTTTTTAGAGACTTCAGCACAAATCACTACTCATTAATGCATAATAAATAAATAAATAACTCAATAGTAATTTTCTTTTAAGAGTAAAGTTGTCGTATACAAGAAACACTATTGAGACTATAAACAAAAATGGAGGGCAAAAGAAACATATATCTAAAATATAAGGAGTCAACATATGACTCAACTCTTACGAGTCCTCGGTACCCTCGCAGCTTTAGAACATACTCACGTTGTCCATGTGGTTGAGGTTCTGTTTAAAAAGTACTCAATAAGTAGCTTTACTTAAAAGTCTCTAAATCAATATTAATTCTTACTGTGAAGCTAAATACTTTGTATTTATATTATATACTTTTGAAGGATGGCGGTAAGATCCGAGGTTCGACGAGAATTAATTTCTTAATTTTTCTTATATGTTTAAATTTTTGATATTTTCTTGAAAGCCTTAGAGATCAAATTTTAAGATGAGATAGAAGGGTAAAATACAATCCTAAAAAAAAGAAAAAATATATATATACGAAATAGTGAAAAATTAAGAAAAACAATTGGAATCAAGAAAGATGGAAAGTTAAGAGTTTCATATTTTTGTTCTTGATTTCTTTAGAAAGATTTACTTGGATTAAGTTTTGAAATTTTAATATGTTTTTTTTTTCTTTTTTTATAAGAGGATTTCACATAATTTTCATGGATAAATAAATAGTTAGAATTGTGAGTTTCATGAAACAAGTTTATTAGTAACATAGAAAAAATTGTGAAAATAAAAAGAAATTAGAAAAGAACAAAAACTAATATGAAATCTAGAACAATATTTTAGGATTAGATATGCATTATTATGGAGGAGGATAGTGAGGGTGTGTAATAGCTCAAGTCACTACTAGCACATATTGTCTTATTTTGGTTTTTTCTTTCGAATTTTTCCTCACGATTTTTAAAACACGTGTGTTAGAGAATTTTTTTTTTTTGTAACGACCCTAAACTTTTTACTTAACCTAAAGTTATTATTGTATACATATCATAAACATTTAATGCAGAATACCTCATTGGAAACTATATAATAAAACCTGACCTTGTTCTTACCTCTAGCTTCTCAGGCTTTTAAAATAAAAAATGCACATTGAAATAACATGAAATAACATAAAGTTAAAATGTTCTATACTAACCTATGCTACTAAATGAAAATGCAATGAACCTATACTAACCTATAGTCTACAAATTCAAAATACGAAACTACCCTAAGCATATGTCACGATCTCCTAGTTGCGATGCCACCGTCAGTCATACAGGGGAACCTTGTCTTACTTGAAAAATAGAGTAGCGCATGACTTGAATATTTTAAAAAATACTCAGTAAACGACCATATCAGGGTTAAATATAGGCATATACAATTTCATGAATGGGACCTATCATAATAGTCTATTTTCCTACGGCGGCTATCCTAAACGGGCAATTTAGATGTGTACTTAATTTTCCTACATATGGTCCACACACGCAAGTATGGACCCACCAGTCGATTTGCACACCTCCTAGGCCCTTTTCTGGTCAGGCGAGAATTCTTTGATAGTTGTTGATGCCAGACACCCGTTAGGATAGCGATCGTCACGGTAGCTTATGATAAATATATTGATCATTTTCTTGCCTCATCGCGTATGCGTCCGTACTATCGTGAAGGAGAAGTCGTATTCTCCAATGCATGAGCACACAGTAATGTATGAGGTCAAAACATTTTTTTCATTTTCATTATTATTTAATACAACCCCGCTGTGTCTTCCTTCATTTCATATCATTTAGGATATCATTTCTTATATCATTTATCATATCTTTTATACATATGTCGGAATTGTATTTCATGCTAGTTCGTCGTTTTGCATGTCAATTATATCATATCATTCATGTCCTCATAATTAATTATTTAGTTTATAACAATAATTTTTATTATTTTATTTGTAATTTAATTGTTATCCATCGTATAAAAATCCAAGGTTATTAATGTAATCTTGAACAATATGCGGTTGACATACAAGAGTATCGTGTTCAAATAATAACCTCAAGCATCTATAGTATATGGATAAGGTTGGGTGTCTTATCCTAGTAACACTGTTGATACGGCCTATTTTGTAATCGTTACATTATAATATATGGATAAGGTTCATCGGAGTTTTTTTTTTTTTTTTTTTTTTTTTTTTTTTTTTTTTTTTTTTTTTTTTTTTTTTTTTTT